>NC_056733.1:746409434-746709434 GCF_019279795.1 Protopterus annectens | reverse complement strand
CCACAGTGACCATGGACGCCTCCCTGATGGGGTGGGGGGGCTATGTCAGGGACAGACAGTCCAAGGCACTCTGTCCCAACTGGAGGCCCATCTGCATATAAATGTTCTAGAGCTGAGGGTGGTGCTTCTGGCATTGCAAGCATTCCATCCCCTGCTGTCGTCTGGGACAATTGCGATTCAGTCAGACAACATGGTGGTGGTCTGGTACATCAACAAGCAAGGAGGAACAAAATCTTACCCCCTTTGTCGAGAGGCCATGAGGATATGGCAATGGGCAATGGCTACCAACCGTTTTCTTCTAGCAATGCACATTGCCGGGATTTCCAACGTGATAGCAGACAGACTTAGCAGGTGCATTCTGCAACCTCACGAGTGGTCCCTAAATCCCTCGATAGCGGCAGAGATCTTCCACTGCTGGGGCCATCCTTGCTGCGACCTCTTTGCATCCCATGACCAACTACAAATGCAGCAACTACTTCATCCTGATTCCCCCTCCGGGAAAGTCACGTAGGGATGCTCTAGTTCACGATTGACCCTCGGGTCTTCTCTACGCATTTCCGCCCTTTCCTCTAATTCCCCAGTTTCTGAAGAAAGCCCGGCGGCTGAAGAGCAAGGTAATCCTCATAACAACATATTGGCCATGACAGATTTGGTTCCCATTCTTTTGGCCTCACCTACTAGATCAATCATGGATTCTCCATCCAATCCCGGAGTTGATCTCACATCCACAGAACCTGATTCATCCCAACCTGAACAGCCTGAAGCTAAAGGCTTGGCTACTCCAATTCCCTTGATTGCCAGGCAGAATGAGCTTTCTTTACCAGTACGTGATATTCTCATTGCTTCTCATAAGTCTTCCACCAGAATTACTTATCTGAGCAAGTGGAAAAGATTTACCTGTTGGCTGAAAGATAAACAAGTAGACTCCTTTTCAGCACCAGTGTCGATAATACTAGACTATCTGGCCGACCTGTTTCTATCGGGTCTATCGGCCTCTACCATTAGAGTTCATTTGGCTGCAATTTCTAATTTTCATGAGGGTGTACAAGATTCCTCTCTTATGTCCCATAAATTGTGCAAGACCTTCATAAAAGGTGTGAATCATCTGAAGCCGCCTTTTAGAGAATCTATTCAACCATGGGATTTATCATTAGTTCTACAAGCTCTGACAATGGCACCTTTCGAACCAGCCTCTACTTGCGACCTCAAGTATTTGTCATGGAAAACCTTGTTTTTGGTCGCTATTACTTCTGCCAGACGTATTTCTGAACTTCAAGCTTTATGTATCAAGAGTCCATACTTGATTTTTCATAGAGATAGAGTGTCTCTAAGAACTAACCCGTCATTTCTGCCTAAGGTAATCTCTGAAATGTCCATTAATCAAGCCATTGAATTGCCAGTTTTCTTTCCCAACCATTCAAACAGAGGAGAATTTTGCCTACATACCCTAGATATACACAGGCAAATTTGTTTTTACTTAAACAGGACTAAATCCTTTCGTAAATCTGATCAGTTATTTTTGGCCTTTTCTGGATCTAAATTAGGATCTGCTGTTGCTAAGGTCACATTAGCTAGATGGTTGAAGGACTGTGTGACCTTTATTTACACACAACGTAATATCCCGTTGCCTGCTACCATGAAAGCTCATTCAACAAGGTTGGTGGCAACTTCAGCTGCCTTTCATGCCAGGGCTTCTTTACATGACATCTGTGCAGCTGCAACTTGGGCTACACCTCATACCTTCATCAATCATTACAAATTGGATTTGGCCTCTAGGGGAAGAGCATCTTTTGGTTCTATGGTGCTCAGGAATGTCCTTCCATGAGAGCCTCCCAGGAACAGAGGTAGCTGGGGACTCTGTCCCATATGTAAGGAATGAACGAAGATTAACAATATCAGATAAACAAGTTATGTCTTACCATAATGTTCCATCTGTATTATTGATCCTTGTTCAGTCTTTACAACCCTCCCTCCTTCCCCCTCCTGTGGTTTCTAGTGGATCTCACCATCCAGTTCTCTTAAGTTATTTGACCAGAGGTAGCCTCTACCTTCTTTAACTTGCAAACTCAATCTGAGGTAACAGAGAGGGGGGATTGTGGGTAAGAGTTTAGCTCGAGAGTTTGAAGCTGATGCAAGCTTGGAAAATGGCTGGCTCGGTTCAGACCTCGGAACCGATACCCATACGTAATGACTGAATGAGGATCAACAATACAGATAGAACGTTATGGTAAGACATAACTTCTTTGTCCATAATATAAGGGTGCCTCTTCTTTTGGATTTATAACAAGAATCAGCAAGTACTGTGTAACCATTAAAGGATAATTTCTGTAAGTCATTCTTCAATAAATGAGTTTCTTGCAAGAAAATTATCTGTGCTTTATGCATTTTGATAAACTTAAGCAAACCAGCTCTTTTGGAGTTATTATTTAAACCATTAACATTTAAAGCTAAGGATTTATAAAGCATCATGCAATTGGATTATGTTTAGAACATCTATAATACATCTCATATGCAATAGCTTGAAATATCTCTTGGAATTATTTATCAAGGATGAATCAAAAAATTGTGCTAGTGACTTCTGAAACCATTAACTATATACACATACACACATGGAACATAATGTTCCAGGTTTGGTTAATGGTTTAACCAAACCACCAATTTTCCGCATTTCACATACCAATTACATCACAGTTAGCTTCTGCTTTGATCATATCATATATAAACAGTAAAATACTTTTAAAGTAACCCAATTAAACATGGACTTAAGACGTGCACTATTTAATCATAGTAGAACCATTTCAAATAGTGCATATAATCAATCCCACTGTACTGTAACCATGTGAGGTCAACTTCACAACATGACATCAGTCTTGACGTGAGACTGTAATAAAAACTTCCTATATTACTTATACTTAGTTCTTTTGTATTCATAACTATAGAAATATAATACTTATATATTTGTTGCTTCATTCAAGGTTAATACTCATTAGAGAAAGAAGGGGAAAAAACACTGTTATGTTGATAATGTTTAAGGAGTTTAAAACTATGATATTTGTACTGACCATTAGTTGTATTTGTTGTCATTAATCAAATCTGCATGTATAGTCTTCTAACAATCTGAATCATTTCATTTTATCTTATAGTGCAGCTAACATGGAATGTAATGCATTTTATCCTGTACTTTGACATGACCTTATAAAAGATATGTCTGCTTGGTTATGACTGCACTAATAATAAAGACCTGTATACAAATAAAATGTATATTCACTTCACATGCTGGCTACTTACTTAACCCACATTACTATTTTATTTTCATTTAATAGCATTCTATCTGTCAATATCTTTACTTCCCACCTTCCTTCACTGTTTCTTATAAAGCAGTCATACATTAGCTTTAATTTACAATTTTTCCCTCTGTACTAGACAGTCACAAAGTTAACTCTCTAGATTCTTTAATATACTTTTTCATAACAGTTCCCTAACTTTAGAAACTTTTAAACCAGGAATACACTTAAAATTCACTTCTTTCCCCTTCCGATTTTCGTTTTCAGCTTTATTTCCATGTTTTGAAGCTGTGTGTGGGTTGAAAGGTCGCATGACGTCACCGTTCTGTGTTTCCTTGTATCTAGCTTCTTAAACTTGTTGCTGTTGCCTTGCACGTGCTCACACATGTTTAAATCAGTCACAGAAGTAAAAAAAAATAAGCTTTTCAATGGGTAATATAAAATATGAAGCTTTTCTTCTTCCTGTGAGAAAAAAAATGCTCAAACAGCATCTACAGTACAATATACCAATGGCCCATATTTAGCCAGGCTAGCAAAGCCATATTTTCCCTTCAAAACATCAGATTAAACCAATATTGCTTTTTAAAGTTTTCTGTTAGGATAAAACAACTTATATCTGTTAGTCAGCCTGTATACACCATCTATTACTTTATTATAGTCAGATATGCAGTTAATGAAATAATTAAATATATACTGATCATACAATAAGAATTTCATTCATATCATTAAGAAAGCATAATATTTTTGTTTTAACTTCAACTAATACTAATAAAAGCAATTTTGATACAGAAGACCTATGCAGTGTGATCATAAAACCATGTTTAGTATGTACTATATCATTACCCCACTATTCACACACATGAATATATTTTTCTCTAAGGTATCATTTAGCAATGTTATTACTGAATAACTTTGTACCCCTAGTGAGCATATTAATATGTTAATTATAACCATCCAATAATACACACAGAGAGAGAAAAAAAATAAAAGAAAACACAGTTTTACCTTTACCTTGTTGATGTTTCCCAGCCATAAACTAAGTAATGAATCTTTTATCAAAGTATTTAACATTTAACAATATTTTACTTATTTGTCCTTTAGCTTTTTATTTGCTCCTTCCTTGACAGTCCATCCATTTTTTGTTGCATGTCTCTTCAGACATCGTGTAGATCAATCCATATCTTTTATATCAGTTAGTATTTTTTTCGGTACTTGCGTATTATCGCAACCACATTTTCGCAGTTGCAAAAAGCGCCTACCTGCAGATAAATGAGTGGCTGAACCATTTCTAACTGCTAATTATAGTCCTTACTACTGACCAAAAAGTGTAGATTACTTTAAGGAACAGGAACAATTTAAGAAATACTACTCCTGTTTTGCATGCATTACAGATGCATGCCTGAGTTGTCATGGTTGGTGTTGTACTGTCTATACAAAGAACCGTTAACATTTACTCACTCACATGCAATGGTCTGCCAGGCAGGTCAGAAACCTTGGTAATACCTATTTTAACACTTCCCATAAAATCATCTGGCTTTTTTTTCACATGGTACGTTATATGACATGAACCTTTGTCCCACCGTGTAATGACACTTACACTTGCCTGGTTTGCATTGCTTTCTGCATATTTTTTGCATACGTTTGCAACCAGCAGTGAAATCGGAGAAATGGTCACAAATGTGCATAATTACAACTTTAAGATGGCTGTGAATGTAAGGATATATAAAAGTCGTTACACTTATTAGCAATACTTTTTATCAAAAGAAAAAAGGGAGAGTCCGATACTTTGTCAAACAAATGCAATTGGAGATGTTTCAGAAAATCTCACACTATCTGTATTTTGCTTTTGGGCACTAAAATGACAGTAAAATTTTTTTGCTAAAAGTCCACTTGTTTTTTGAAATATCTCTTGGAATTATTTATCAAGGATGAATCAAAAAATTGTGCTAGTGACTTCTGAAACCATTAACTATATACACATACACACATGGAACATAATGTTCCAGGTTTGGTTAATGGTTTAACCAAACCACCAATTTTCCGCATTTCACATACCAATTACATCACAGTTAGCTTCTGCTTTGATCATATCATATATAAACAGTAAAATACTTTTAAAGTAACCCAATTAAACATGGACTTAAGACGTGCACTATTTAATCATAGTAGAACCATTTCAAATAGTGCATATAATCAATCCCACTGTACTGTAACCATGTGAGGTCAACTTCACAACATGACATCAGTCTTGACGTGAGACTGTAATAAAAACTTCCTATATTACTTATACTTAGTTCTTTTTGTATTCATAACTATAGAAATATAATACTTATATATTTGTTGCTTCATTCAAGGTTAATACTCATTAGAGAAAGAAGGGGAAAAAACACTGTTATGTTGATAATGTTTAAGGAGTTTAAAACTATGATATTTGTACTGACCATTAGTTGTATTTGTTGTCATTAATCAAATCTGCATGTATAGTCTTCTAACAATCTGAATCATTTCATTTTATCTTATAGTGCAGCTAACATGGAATGTAATGCATTTTATCCTGTACTTTGACATGACCTTATAAAAGATATGTCTGCTTGGTTATGACTGCACTAATAATAAAGACCTGTATACAAATAAAATGTATATTCACTTCACATGCTGGCTACTTACTTAACCCACATTACTATTTTATTTTCATTTAATAGCATTCTATCTGTCAATATCTTTACTTCCCACCTTCCTTCACTGTTTCTTATAAAGCAGTCATACATTAGCTTTAATTTACAATTTTTCCCTCTGTACTAGACAGTCACAAAGTTAACTCTCTAGATTCTTTAATATACTTTTTCATAACAGTTCCCTAACTTTAGAAACTTTTAAACCAGGAATACACTTAAAATTCACTTCTTTCCCCTTCCGATTTTCGTTTTCAGCTTTATTTCCATGTTTTGAAGCTGTGTGTGGGTTGAAAGGTCGCATGACGTCACCGTTCTGTGTTTCCTTGTATCTAGCTTCTTAAACTTGTTGCTGTTGCCTTGCACGTGCTCACACATGTTTAAATCAGTCACAGAAGTAAAAAAAAATAAGCTTTTCAATGGGTAATATAAAATATGAAGCTTTTCTTCTTCCTGTGAGAAAAAAAATGCTCAAACAGCATCTACAGTACAATATACCAATGGCCCATATTTAGCCAGGCTAGCAAAGCCATATTTTCCTTCAAAACATCAGATTAAACCAATATTGCTTTTTAAAGTTTTCTGTTAGGATAAAACAACTTATATCTGTTAGTCAGCCTGTATACACCATCTATTACTTTATTATAGTCAGATATGCAGTTAATGAAATAATTAAATATATACTGATCATACAATAAGAATTTCATTCATATCATTAAGAAAGCATAATATTTTTGTTTTAACTTCAACTAATACTAATAAAAGCAATTTTGATACAGAAGACCTATGCAGTGTGATCATAAAACCATGTTTAGTATGTACTATATCATTACCCCACTATTCACACACATGAATATATTTTTCTCTAAGGTATCATTTAGCAATGTTATTACTGAATAACTTTGTACTAGTGAGCATATTAATATGTTAATTATAACCATCCAATAATACACACAGAGAAAAAAAATAAAAGAAAACACAGTTTTACCTTTACCTTGTTGATGTTTCCCAGCCATAAACTAAGTAATGAATCTTTTATCAAAGTATTTAACATTTAACAATATTTTACTTATTTGTCCTTTAGCTTTTTATTTGCTCCTTCCTTGACAGTCCATCCATTTTTTGTTGCATGTCTCTTCAGACATCGTGTAGATCAATCCATATCTTTTATATCAGTTAGTATTTTTTTCGGTACTTGCGTATTATCGCAACCACATTTTCACAGTTGCAAAAAGCGCCTACCTGCAGATAAATGAGTGGCTGAACCATTTCTAACTGCTAATTATAGTCCTTACTACTGACCAAAAAGTATAGATTACTTTAAGGAACAGGAACAATTTAAGAAATACTACTCCTGTTTTGCATGCATTACAGATGCATGCCTGAGTTGTCATGGTTGGTGTTGTACTGTCTATACAAAGAACTGTTAACATTTACTCACTCACATGCAATGGTCTGCCAGGCAGGTCAGAAACCTTGGTAATACCTATTTTAACACTTCCCATAAAATCATCTGGCTTTTTTTTCACATGGTACGTTATATGACATGAACCTTTGTCCCACCGTGTAATGACACTTACACTTGCCTGGTTTGCATTGCTTTCTGCATATTTTTTGCATACGTTTGCAACCAGCAGTGAAATCGGAGAAATGGTCACAAATGTGCATAATTACAACTTTAACATGGCTGTGAATGTAAGGATATATAAAAGTCGTTACACTTATTAGCAATACTTTTTATCAAAAGAAAAAAGGGAGAGTCCGATACTTTGTCAAACAAATGCAATTGGAGATGTTTCAGAAAATCTCACACTATCTGTATTTTGCTTTTGGGCACTAAAAATGACAGCAATTGCTACCTGCCGTTAAACTGATGTTAACCTACCAGTCCGAATTGTTTACATCAGCATTAAGCAGGATGTAAGATTTGAGGCGTCTGTAAGGCATGCAAAACAGGAAAACAGGAAGAGGATTTCTTAAACTGTTTGTGTTCCTAAAAAGTAATGTATATATTTTTTCCAGTACTAACAGCTTAGAATAACCATTTCAAGTGTTTCCTGCACTCCTATCTGTGCAGGTATGCGCTTTTCGCAACCGCGAAAATGTGGTTGCTATAATACGTAAGTACCTTTTTTCTTCTGGATAAAATCCATGGCTTCTGGTAATGAGCTGAAGATCTTCTCACCCTCTGATAGAAATATTTTTATCCTGGCGGAAACATTTTTTGAGCCTTGATGTTAGCCTTTTTGAGAGATTTTATTAAAGGAACACATTCTTTTCTTCTAGAGATGACAAAAGAGTTGAAATCATTATCAAAACGAATGATTTTTTTTTCCCCTTTATCTTAATAGGAGATTTTGTCCATGCAGACTTCAGTACCAAATCCTTATCTTGGGAAGACAAAAATCTGACAGTGATGGATCTGTAGTTAGAAGACACTGTAGTTGAAATAGGTTTTGATAAAGACCGGTGAGCTCTTTCAATTCTGAATGAAAGAGATTCTGGCAAATTTAATGCTGTAGGTAACCATTTGTTAAGAAATGTATCATATTATTGCCTTCTTCGTTTTCGGGTACTCCATAGATTCTGATATTATTTCTCCTTGACCTACTTTCTAGGTCTTCCAGTTTTTCTAGTAGTTTTGTATTCTGTTTCAAAAGAAAATCAGTGTGGCTTTCACACTCTGTTACAGTTTCTTCAATAGAAGATATTTGTTTAGAATGTTTTTTATCACCTCATTTAGAATGTCCAACTGCTTGCTACAATCCTGTTTTATAATGTCACTTTTGTTCTGTAGTTTGTCCATTTTGAGAGATAGTTCTTGGATATTTGTTATTATAGCTTGTAACTTCTTTTTCACCACACTTTCCTGATGTGAGTTCTTTGAGTTACTCATACTTGGATCCCTTGTAGAAAACTTCTTGACAGGAAAAAGTAATACAATCTTCTATTTCAGTACTAATTTTTGAAAAATAATAAAAATCCTACACTTGTGTATCTTCTCATATATTTCTGAGTAGTTTTCTTCAAAAATTAAGTTAAATTTCCTGTCAGAATAATATATTATAGGCAGAGCTATAGTTCTGTGCTGCTAGCAGTCTGGCATCTTGGCCACGCCCCCACAAGGATCAGTTTTGATAGGCACAGTAGAATGATGAAACTGTAATCTCAACCTAAGTACAGAATCAAAAGCAAATAAATATATATGCACTTACCTGTGACTGCTTGCAGAGTACAGCATGCCATAGTATAGTTCTTGTAGGACATCAAAACTGTAATTAAAAAAAAGAAAAACAGAACAGCATACAGTAATTCTCAGTGTCTGCTGTCAGACACATACCAGTCATGCTAAGCTCTGTACATAGTGAATGCGGGTCTCCAGCATTAGCAGCTGAGTGCTCAATCTGTTATTATCCTGGCTGGCCACCTAGCATCTATACATTGTCCAGCAGTTTGATGTGAACTGTCTGTTCCATGCTTGTGTTCCACAAGTGCTGCTGTGGAATGGGTCTATATCATAACATTGACATTACAGAAAGGTGAACTGTATTTGATCGAGACCATATGATTGATGGTTTGTAACTTAAAAAAAAAAATGTGCTTCCCTGCATCCCCCACACTCCTTGCAAGTTATACATACCAACTCTGAGATTGCACTTCAGTTGAGAAAAAGGTAAATTCCCTGATCCCAACTGCATTATGGTCTTGATAGAAACACTTTGACTTTTTCGAAAGTCAGTCATATAGTCTCGACAATATAAAATATGACTTTCTGAGAGAGTTGATCTTCTGAAGTGAAACCCTGTGGATCACTATTTCCCAAGATCTGTTGCCTTTGTATGTTTTGCATGAGCTGTCTTTAAATGTAAAATGGTGAGCACTTTGACAAGTATAACCTTTTATTTGATCAAGAGCATGATTTCAGACAAGTTAGGAGTAGTATGACTGTCTCTTGGATGTTGACAGACTCCATCCTGTACAGAATGGATAAAGAACTAATTATAGATTCTGTCATCATAGACTTAACAAAGGCTTTTGGTCTTGTTGCTTGGCACTCTTTCTGACACAGTGAGCTTAGAGCTTACTCAGGTGTAGCATGTTAGGTAGGTATTTCAAAGTAAAAGTCAATAACACGTTATCTTTATTTTCCTCTCCTGTTTTTGATTTGACTGAAGAATCTGTACTGAAAACACTAATGATTTATTAGCAAATATAACACTGCAGTACTTTTCCCCTGCACTCTTGGATGCTGATACCTTTCCCCTTCTTCTCATTGAATTGTAGCTGGGTGAGGTGTGAATGATTAAGTTGTTTGCTGATATTACAACACTCTACTTATCATTCCCATTTTCTGAATGGGAGAGCAAGATGACTAATTCTGTCATAATTGTTTTCACCCTTCCTAGCTGTTTCTGTTTCTCCATTGTTGTGTGACTCATACCTCTCAAGTGTACCTCATTACGAGGAACTCACTTAAGGGTCTTAAAAAAAAGTTCCATGTCTCGAAGTTCCTCAAACTTCATTGAAAAGACTCTGTCACACATTCAGTGTTAGGAATTTTTTTAAGTGAAATCCATTGTAAACATATTTTAACCATCATATGACTTCCTAGTTGAAGTTGTTAGTAAGCCATTAGTATGTGTTCCCATTTTGGACATGGAAGGTTGAGAGCTATGGTGTGACTACAGGGTTGGGGGACAAACTGGGGAAAACACCCCACAAATGGGGCTGTGAGGGGCTTGTCCCTGAAAAAAGCACTAATTTATTTTTTGTATGGATCACTGTCAGAGATATGTTTACTAGATCGGTTGTGATTCAGTAGCTTGTTTTCTGGGAGTTGTGTGTTGAAGATTAAAATTGAATCCATTTAGTGCTCATCTACTTGCCCATATCCATTTAAGATAACATTAAATATTCTCCCTCTCTGTTTTAACTTTCTTGCTGATTCAAGCAAAAATCCCTTGTCATCAACTTGATTAAAGGCTGCTGCCTGGCTCCTCTTGAAAATTCAAAAATATTCCCTTATTTGAGCATACTACCTAACTAGTAATCTCCTTAGAGAATGTCAAATCCTTGTTTGATAACTTGGGATGTAGCTGAACTATAATTTTTAAGATGGAAACACATCTAACAATTTACAGCTAATATCACTAAGCCTGAGATTCTGCTGGAACAGTTTCATAAATTTGTGCCCATTCTTATGTGGTGATCTTGGGGCAGGTCATTGGCTTAGTCGTTAGCATCACACTTCAGTAGTTCTGTACTTTGATTCTCACCTGGGCTGATTTTTTCTGAAGTCTTCACATACTTCCTTTAGGATCTGACCCACTATTTTGGTTTCCCTCCACATCACAGTGATGTGCCATAGGTGAATTGGTGATCCTCCAAACTGCCCATAGGCATGTATGTCATGTAGTGAGTTTTGTATAAAAGAGTGTGTGTGTGTTTGATTTTGTGTGTGTGTGTGTGTGTGTGTGTGTGTGTGTGTGTGTGTGTGTGTGTGTGTGTGTGTGTGTGTGTGTGTGTGTGTGTGTGTGTGTGTGTGTGTATGTGTGCATGTGTGTGTAAGTATTCTTGTCATGCAATGGGCTGACACCCTCTCCAGGAGTAGTTTATTTGGCATGTTCTCACTGAGTGCTGGGATAGACTGCAGGTACCCCACATCTGTGAACTGGATAACCACAGAATGAATGAATGAATGAATGAATGAATGAACATTTAGGACTGTGTTGTAAAAGAACAAGCTGTTAAACTTGTTTTGCTGAAAACAGTACACGTTCATCTTTATCACTGCTGCAGTAGCCTTTGGCTGTAAGGGTTATATCCTGCCTAGTATAAACAGTCGGCTAGCTTCACAAAGTTTTGGCTTCCTTCCACACATACACTCTGACTTCTGACTGGCCAGCCCCTTGGAGGGAAGTCAGCAGTTAGACTGTAGACAATTTCAGTACTTTAATGACTCCTTGAGAAGAAGCCACTCTGAAGCTACACAGGAACAGCAGTCGGCTTCAAGATTCATTTACAGTAATGGATGTTTCTTGTCAGGGACTGCAATTTTTAGCTTAGGGCTTATTCTTTATTAAGGGAACAAGTTTGTGGAAAATATTTACTACTTTTGAAAACTTTGAATTATGTGTGTAAATTTTAAGGATCAGGAAGTGTTTTATTGGGCAGGAAACATTTTTTATATTAAATGCCTGTGTACATTTCGTGACAACTTACCTGTTGTATTTTCTGTGAGTACATTTCTGTATTTTTTTTTTCAGTTCTGACAGGGATTTCTGTATACTGCTTTTGATTTGACTTTTGAAAGTGGTCTGTGTGGGGAACTGTGTGTGTATTTGTGTGTGTGTGTATGTGTGTGTGTGTGTGTGTGTGTGTGTGTGTGTGTGTGTGTGTGTGTGTGTGTGTGTGTGTGTGTGTGTGTGTGTGTGTGTGTGTGCTGCTTATGAACACTTGTATGAGAACTTACCATCCCACCACCTCTTTCCAGCAGTGCTTACTAGGAATCCTGCAGTCAGGCATCCTCCTCGGCTACAATATGGATACACTGGTCCTGCTGGCTTTTCACTCAGTGTATATAAAAAGAAAAAACACAATAGAGAGCCCTTGCTGCCACTGTTGGCTCAGACAGTCTCAGCTGCTAGTGGGTGACTCTGTAGTGGCCAACCATTGTTTTTCAGACCACTCACTGACTTCTGCTGGGTCCTGTGGTGTAGTCCCTTCAACCATCACAGACTGGGGCCAGCCACATTCTCTAAGGCAGTTCTAGTGCCCAAGCTGAGCACGGGAGAACCATCTTCTTTGGGTCTGGGAGATACTCCACAAGGTTTTTCTCAAGGTTGCCTCCTAGTCAATCTCCTTCCAGGGTAGTCCCTGCAAAAAAATACAAAAAAGTTAGATATTGCTCATCTGAAGACATTATGTCTGTTCATAAAAAAATATTTTTTTACCTGAGCCAGGAATTTAGTACAGGCCATTAATCATGGAATTCAGAAACCCTTACCAGAGTGCAATCTCAGTAAAGAAATTCCTGATGAAAGTTTGACAGATGATTCTGACATTGACGGAATCTTGGCAGCTTCTCCTGGAGATTCCCATGTCCAAAATTCTGATTCTGAGGAAAGTTGGTCCTCTCTACCTCCCTTTGGGTGGAAATTTATTTTTCACAGACCTTTTTCCAGGATGAATGAGGTATTTTCTTGGAAAGAAATGAATGTTCTCCTGAACTAAGGAGATGTTATGGTATGTTGCAAGTTGATGTGCTTCATTCGACACACATCCCTTTTATTTAGCTATACTTGGAGGATGTGTTTAATGCTGCCTGTAATAACCCTGACTGTCAACCTTCAGCCCCCAAAAAAGGCATATAGACTTTATAAAGTACCAGATGTTGTCTTTTCCATATGTACCTCAATGCTTGGGTCTTCGGATCCGACCTTGGATCTGACTTCAGCCACTCTTAACACAGGATCCAAAGCTCAGGCACCTCCACTTACTCTTAATCATTTACTGTCCCCAGTATTACCTCAGATCTCATTTGCTGCTCATTAGAGTAAGATATGGTGCACTGCTTAGGGGCCTCAGATAAGCTGAACTATTCGTTTTCTAGGTTATTTCCTTTAGTATTGTTATTTCCTCTTCTTCTGCCTCTCCTTTCTCTCTCGCTGTCTGGTATATATATATATATATATATATATATATATATATATATTTATACATATATATACATATATCTATATATGTAGAGTGGATATAAAAAGTGTACATACCCCCAATAAAATGCCAGGTTTTTGTGATATAAAAAAATGAGACCACAATAAATAATTTCAAAACGTTTCCCACCTTTAATGTGACCTATAATCTATACAATTGAATTGAAAAACAAACAAATCTGTTATAGGAAAAATATAAAAAATAAAAAATGTACAATAAGCTGGTTGCATAAGTGTGCACACCCTTAAACTAATACTTTGTTGAAGCACCTTTTGATTTAATTACAGCATTCAGTCTTCTTGGATAGGAGTCTATCAGCATGGCACATCATTTGCTCACTCTTCCTTGCAAAAGCACTCCAAATCTGTCAGATTGCGAGGGCATCTCTTGTGCACAGCCTCTTCAGGTCACCCCATAGATTTTCTGTTGGATTTAAGCTTGGGCTCTGGCTGGGCCATTCCAAAACTTTGATTTTCTTCTAGTGAAGCAATTATTTTGTTGATTTGGATGTATGCTTGAGATCATTGTCGTGTTGAAAGGTGAAATTCCTCTTCATCTTCAGCTTTCTAGCAGACGCATGAAGGCTTTGGGCCAAAAGTGACTGGTATTTAGAACTTTTCATAATTCCCTCCACCTTGACTAAAGCCCCAGTTCAAGCTGAAGAAAAGCAACCCCAAAGCATGTTTCTGCTACCATCATGCTTCACCCTGGGGATGGTGTTCTTTTGGTGATGAGAAGTGTTGTTTTTGCACCAAGCGTACCTTTTGGAATTGTGGCCAAAAAGTTCAACCTTGGTCTCATCAGCCCATAACACATTTTCCCACATGCTTTTGGGAGACTTGATGTATTGTTTTGCAAATTTTAGCCAGAATATGGGAGATCTTTGTCACATGTAGTACACAACCAGTACTTGCCAGAAATTCTTACAGCTCCTTTAGTGTTGCTGTAGGTCTCTTGGCAGCCTCCCTGACAAGTTTTTGTATTGTCCTTTCATCAATTTTGGAGGGAAGTCCAGTTCTTTGCAACGTTACTGTTGTCCCATATTTTCTCCACTTTTTGATGACTGTCTTTACTGTGTTCCATGGTATATCCATTGCTGTGGAAATTTTTTTGTACCCTTCTCCTGACTGATACCTTTCAACAATGAGATCCCTTTGATGCTTTGTAAGCTGTCTGTGAACCATGGCTTTTGCTGTAGCAGGCAACTGAGTAAATGTCAGGAAAATCCTACTCGGACAGCTGAGCTTTATTTGGGGGGTTGTCAGAATCTCTTTAATTGATGGCAGGTATGCATCCAAGAAGACTGAATGCTGTAATTAAATCAAAAGATGCTTTAACAAAGTATTAGTTTAAGGATGTGCGCACTTATGCAACCAGATTATTGTATGTTTTTTATTTTTTTATTTTTTCCCCTAACAGATTTGTTTGTTTTTCAATTCAGTTGTACAGGTTATAGGTTACATTAAAGGTGGGAAAAGTTTTGAAATGATTTATTGTGGTCTCATTTTTTATGTCACAAAAAACTGGCATTTTAACAGGGGTGTGTATATTTTTAATATCCACTGTACATATATATATATATATATATATATATATATATATATATATATATATATATATATATATATATATATATATATATATATATATACACACACACTCACTCACTCACACACACACACACACACACACACACACACACACACACACACACACACACACACACACACACAAAATAATACAATCTTTCATATGTTATTCCTTTTGCATTTTGCTTTCTTTTCTTTCTGCTTGGCTGTAGTCAGGTTGAAAGTTAAATTTGATAGCTGTCACCATAACCAAATTATAATACTGTGTATTTTTTTTTCTTAAGGGAAGTCTTTTTGTGATTTCTGTTCTTTTCTTCACAGCATGGCTGAAAAACCCTCTGGCTTCAAGGAATGTGTGGCACGTGGCCACAAAATACCAAATTCAGACACCAATGCTAAATGTGTCTAATTACTGGGTATGGGCATCTTGATGAGGACTGCTACATCTGCAATGCCTTTGGTTAAAGGGCCATTATGGAGCACTATAATAAATTAGTCATGGGATTTCTCTCAGCCTTCGGGGGAGACTCATCCATGCCTCCACTATCCTTTTCTTCGAAATATGGAGCTTTCCCTTCTACCAAAACTTCATCTGACAGCCATAAAGGGGAAAGGAGCTGTGAAAAGTCTAGCAAAAATTCCAAGGAGGCTGTGAAATGCTCTCCTGACCACTCTGCTTCTTCTGTTGTATCTTCAGCTCCACATTCTAAGATGTCTAGATCATTAGATTTGACATCTGTTTTGGATCTGATAGTCATCGGATCCTTTATTCCTTATAAGGAGCCAAGATTCTCACCAGAGCCAGTGTCCCAGAGATTTTACTCTCCTATCCTAGAAGAAAGGATAATGCACTGCTCTTCCAGGCTTCCTTCCACTTCTACATTCATCAGGTCAGTCCGATCTGCCAGAAGCCTCACAGAAGCACTCTTGGATAGGATGAGGACATTCCTCAGGACTCAGATTAGTTAGGGGTTCTCCTGCCTCCAACCCCTGTTGTAGCCACGAGTTTGGGTACTTTCCCTCTTATAGAAGTGACTGGTACCTTGATCTGATCTCCGGCTTTGGGTTCCCTGAATCCAAGTTGGATCCAAGGGTTGCCCTTGTCAGATCTGAATACCTGGTTATCTTCTGCTTCAGCAACTTTTCTGATTAGTGTGATTCCGAGCACCTTAGATCCAGAGGGCACTCAGAGTGGATGCATTGAAGCAGGCTCTGGGGATGGGGGATTGACTCAAAGGCTTTTGGAGCCATCTCTTTCCTTTGGGGCTTTGAAGCTAGGCAGCTAAGATTTGGCTTCAGTACTTGAATGACTGGTCTTCTGACCAACCTGGATTGGATACCTTGTTTTCTCCCAGGGTGGTTTTAGGTTCCCCCTTGGCTGTGGTACTCAAGGCTGTAGAAAGAGAGAGCACTCTCCCTTCCTGATAAGTGGGATCAGCTCCTCCCATCCCCCAAAGAAAGCCCTTGGGTCCTGATCTGGCTCTTCCTATCATTTCAAAACAGTTGGTTCTGCCAATCTTCAAGGCAGCCAGGGCTCTCATCCATCTTTTGAATCCTTGACAGAGCACCCCACCACAAAGGTGCTTCAGAAAACTATGTGCAAGGTGAGGCATGTGGACTCCCCACAGGAGTCTGTCACTAACAGCTCCAATTTTGATGATGTGGCAGGGTCCTCCAGGACACTCCTTGAGGACATCTCAAATCAAGGAGATCCGTGAACTTTTGAGGTAGAAAGGCAGTTTCTTCAAAGCCCTTTCCCAAGAGGAGTTGGTGTTCAGGACTTTTAAGATGGCTGCACATTGAGTAACAGCTTAATTCTAGCTATCCCAGTATGAAAACAGAAACTTAGCAGAGAAAGCCAGTGGACCTAGATTTCTAGGTAAATTTCTGTAACTGGCTAGTAAGTGCACTGTCTGGATGCCAGGGAAAAACAAATACAGAGGACCTGAAGGAAAATCAGCTACAAAAAGTGATGAAAAACAACAACTGGGCAAAGTACTGCAGCGGTTTAGCAAAAAGCAGCACGAGCTCCAGACATGACGTCCAGTAACTTAGAGGAAAATATATGGCAACTGCATACAGACCTGATTAAAATAAATGAAACACTGAACTTAAACAATAAAAGGTTGGAAAAATGGAAAAAGCTTTAAACAGATATTCAGATAAGGTGATAAAACTGTAAAACTCAGAGGTTGAAATGAAGAAAAGGCTGGATGAGTATGAGACTGCATAAGAAGAGCTGTTTCATTTATTAGAGGAGAGAGCAAGTAGGAAAAAACTTAGATTTTCTGATGTACTTGAGAAGCTGAAAGGAACAGGCTGTATTAATTTTATGAAAGCAGAAATAAGCAACTGGATTGGTATTCCCCAACAGGAATTGTTAATTGAAAGGACACATTGTGTGCATGGTTCAAACCTGGCTTTGGAAAACAACCTAGACCTTTAATAGTAAAGATGCAATGTTACCAGCAGAAGGGGTTGATTTTGTGGCAGAAGGACAAAGTACTAATAGTGGGAGACAGCAGAGTGTTTGTGGAGAATGACTACTCATTGTACTTCAGGCAGAACAGGAAACAATGTATGACATTATTCTGTGCATGTCAAGAGGCAGGCATGAGATTCAAACTGCTGTACCTAGCTGTCTTTAAAACATTTTTCCTTGGAGGAACAAAATCAGTTTTTGGTGAAGTACATGCTAAGGAAAAAAATACAAAAGTTTGTCCAACAAGAAGTAAGCTGTGAAACAGAAGGAGATTCTGCTTCTTGATCTTATAGTCATAAAGACCACAGAGAGACTGTGCCAGTGAAGCATTTTTCAGTGGTTCAATGGAAAATGCTTGAGAAAGGGAAAAAGCACAAGAGTTGACTAGAAGAATTGAGAGTATGTTGAAAATGAAGCACAGACATGGTTTGGGAGATGGAGATGAACAGAGATACAACAAGAAAGTCTGGAAATATTGGACTTTCTTGGACTTTGTATTAAACTTATAGAGGACTCTAAAGTATATGCCCTACTTCATGTCATTAATGTTTGGAGAATAAGATCAGTAACTTGGAAATTGGCAAATGTGGAATAACAAAACAATAATTATATTTGTAAAACATGACGTAACAAGAAAATCATGAACAATTGGACTTTTTGGGCTTTGTTAAACTTGTAGGGGACTCTAAAGCATATTGCCTACTTCATGTCATTAATGGTCAGAAAAAATATTCAGGAGAGGGGAAGAGTAGGGAGAAAGTTGATTGTAAGTAAAACAATTTTTTTTGTTAATACTACTATTTAAATAATGGATGATTTTCTTTGCATGTTATAAAGTAATTTTTTCAGTTATTTTAACTGTAATGGAGATACTAATGTAAGTAGTTCCTCATGTTTTTCCTGTTTTTTCTTCTTTCTTCAATCTTTCTCCTCATTCAGTTTTAAAAAATGTTGGTACTACAATGTAAAAAAAGAAAAAAGATCTGGTTAAAAGAACACGACAAAAGAAAAAATAGTATGCTTTTTCTCATTCTTGCGTAGAGACGTGACTGGGATACGGTCATTAGCTTAATCTAGTAACACATTTTAAGAGAAAACAAGTAAATGAAAAAGAATATTGAATATTATAAGGCTTTTTCCATAGCAAACTGTTTAGTGTCTGGTTCTCATGTCTCTAGCAGACAATCTGATAAAGAGAAGTGGCTTGGAGAAAGTGTTTTCTGAAAGCATTCAAGTGTTTTCCCAGCTGAGAGAGCTATACAGATAAGACAACACCAGGCAGCACTTAATAGAACCACAGGCTGTAACATGCCTCCTAGCATGGATAACCTTTCTTTTAGATTATCTCAAGTCTGTGTGTGTGGCTGTCAGTTTGGAACACTTGTTCTTAGTAGGAGGGTAAAACTTCAGTATTTGAAGATGTACATAGTTGTGTGTGTTATTAAGTTAATAGCTTTTAGTGGGGTATTGGGGGGTGTTTGTACTTTTGTTTGAGGGTCTTCAGTAAAACAAAAAGTTCTGTAAGATGTGACAGGCTCAAATGGAAATGACAAGTAACAACTGTGTAAAAGATTAACCTGCCAAACAGTACATGCAACTAACACAAAAGCTGGAACTAGACATATAACGAAAATGCTGTTATACATTAAAGGTGGGAATAATAATTTTTCAAGAATATGATGCTTTCTATAATGTCTTTAAATGTTAATGGCCTCACAGATAAATACAAAAAGAAAGAGTAGTGAACTATATTAAAATGTAGAGTGCTAATAGCTGTAGTACAGAAGACACACTTGGGAAGAACTGAACATGCAAATTTGATAAAGAAAGGTTTTTAGGATGGCTCTTCAGCAGAGGAAGAGAGGAGTACTTATATTAATTTAAAGAGGAGCTCCAATAGTGATAGAACAGGATAAAAAGACAATAATGATAGATGTGTAGTATTAAGGGGCTACTGGGAGGGGAGAAAGATTATGCTGACATGTATTTTTATATTCCACCAAAGACTGCTATAATGGAGATAAAGAAAATTCTGGGTGAAATAATCAGCTTTCAGAAAGGAATATTACTTATAGGTGGGGACTGGAATTTGGCTTGCAGGCTTGCAATAAGGAAGATCTGTGTGTGTGTGTGTTGGGGGGGGGGGGGTCCAGAAGGGAAAATATAACAAAGAGGGTAGATTTTTAAATAAATTTATGAACATATTTGGCATGAAAAATGTGAATTCAGTACTAGGAGTTTGAAGTGAATTTGCGTATTAGTCCCCAAGATACAAAAACTGGGCTAGGCAAGACAGAATTTACACATCCAGTAACTATTTCAGATCATGCGCCAGTAATAAGTAAAATAAAAACACAGGGTAATGAAATAAAAACGAGACACTGGCGCTTTCCTACCTATCTGTTGAAAAGAGAGGAATTTAAGTAATGGGTAGTCAAAATTATATAGGATCTATTAGAGAAGATAGAAATTTCTTCTGAAAATATAACTAGGGAGTGGGATAAAATTAAAGGGAGTTTAAAAATAAGGTAGAAATAAAGGAAGGGAGATATGGTTAAGAAGTAACAAGAATTATTTAGAGGCGCTGACAAATATTAAATTATTGCAAAATAGGGAGAGTTTCACAGAACAAGAAGAGGAACAACTGCAGAATGCAAAACAGAAAATAAGGGATTACCTCGATAAAATGCATGAGTTTAGAAAGATTGCTATTAAGCAAATTTTTTTGATAGTAACTCTGCACCACAAAACCTTTAAGCACAATGACACAGGCAACCAAAAGTAGAAAGGGCTGTCACCAAGGTTAGAGATCCTATAACAAGGAAAATTGCAAGCCTATAACAAGGAAGATTACAAGTGATCCTGTAGAAGTATTAGAAATATTTTGGAAATTCTATGAAAGTCTTTATAAAGCAGATATATATGGAAGTCAAGAAAAGATACAAATGGATATGTTTATGGAAGAATTAAATATGCCAAGGTTAGAGGTAGAGGAGGCTCAATTACTAACAGTTAGGATAGGAGGAGATGAGATAAAAATGTGATGTATAACCAATATACAGGAATGTCCCCGGGAATAAATAGTATTCCTATGGAAGTTTGGAATCTAGGAGGGAAAAAAACTGATAAAGATCTGGAAGATTTTGGTTAACAGTATTTTAAGAGGAGAAGTACCAACATCCTGGAAGAAAGCAGTGGTAGCTGTAATACTTAAAGAGGCTAAACATCCATCAGATCCAGCTTCATAGGATCATAGGAGGTTACTAGGCTATTGGCCTTGGAGCCCTTATAAGCCTAGCCAAGAGTTTAGCCCATGTTTAGACAAATCAGCACCCAATGCCCCTGTCCAGCAGGGACACGGGTGGAATCCCTGTGGTATATTTTCTGTTTCCCATCCAGTTATCCAGGTTGCACTTAAAAAAGGAGTAAAGAGGTACTCTGCTTGATGTGGAGCAGGAGTCTATTTCATAGATGGGGGAGTCTCTGGGACACAAATCTGTTCTGCCAATAAGTCTTGTTGATGTCACAGACCAGTTTGAGGCCACAAGTGTGGGTTACTCAATTGGAGCTTGACTTGTGGGTTTGTATCAGTCCCATCAAGGTGGGGTCCATGATTACCTTGTATGCCAGACAGAGGTCACCCCTGAGGAGTCTGTATGAAACTGAGTAGAGAGACAGGGCTTTTAGCCTGTCTGTGTATGACAGATGTTTGATCTCCTGAATTCTCCTGGTGAAGAACCTCTGTGGTCTCTCCAGCTGCTGCATGTGCTTTGCGAGGTACATGCCGAAAGGGGCATTGCACTCAATAATGGACTTTATAATGGAAGAATACAAGGATGTTATGACCACCTTGTCCCTGGATGAGATCGTCTTACTTATGAGGTGGGACATGTAGAAAGCTTTCCTTACAATGGAATCAACATGGTGGTCAAAAGTCAGGTTGCTATCAACCTGGGTGCCCAAGTCCCTCATAGTGTGCTTAGGATACTGTTATTAATGTAATAATTTGTGGGGATGTCACTCTACCCAAAGGGGATGATGATGCATTTTTTAGTATTCAGCTTGAGCCCATGTTTTTGGCAGCAGTCATTTGTCTGAGTGAAACCCTCTTGGAGGATGTCCACATCACTAGAGGAAATGATGACAGCACCCAGCTTGCAGTCATCTGCAAACTTGGTCAGACGTAGCCCACTGGTTTTGGCCTGCACCTCAGAAAAGTATATACCAAATAACAGAGGCCCCAAGACTGAATCCTGGGGTACGCCGCTTGTTACGGGTCTACTGCTTTAGGTGGCTTCCCCTATTTTGACTATGTGGGTTCTATCAGTGAGCCAGTTTGCTACCCATCTGGTAACATATGGATTGATGCCTAGTTAAGGGAATTTGTCTATTATGCCCAAATGGGGAATAGTGTCTTCATAGAGGCCCATTCAGTACTAAACCATGATTATAATGTGTTTATGTCTATAATGGCTAAAAGAATGACAAAAGTGATGCCAAAATTGATAGATATGGATCAGTGTGGTTTTGTGAAGAGGAGGCAAACATTTGACATTAACAGAATGCTGTTGATCCAGAGGGAAGCAGAATGTAAGAAAATACCACTGTTGTTGGTGGGTCTTGATGCAGAGAAAACATTTTACAGAGTATACTGGGACTTTATTAGCAATGCAATGAAAGCATGTGCATTCCCTGATAAAATTGTAAGTTTGATAAGGAGGATATATGAGTGATTGGAGGCGAAAATTAAAGTGGGTGGGGTCTTCTCTGATAATTTCTGCTAGAGCAGAGGATCCAGACAGGGGTGTCCTCCCCCCTTTGTTATTTGCATTATATTTAGAACCATTGTCAAAGAAAATAAGGGACTCAGAAATTCAAGGATATAATTGGTATGGTGAAAAGCTGGCTCTGTTTGTAGATAATATTATTTTATACCTGACTAAACCAGAAAGGTATGTTACAGTGTGTTGGAACATTTTGAGACAGTTTCATATCTTTTCAGGATACAAATTTAATGAAGCAAAAGCAAAGGCAATAGCGGTAAATTATGTGCCCACATACAAATTGGTTCAGCAATATCCATACTTTTGGGGACATAAAAAGTGAAGTATTTAGGAGTATGTTTTAAAAATGATTCCGGTGTGGCAGCTAAGGATTTATGGGAAGAGACTAAACAAAGATAATACAAAAACATAGAAAATGGAAGCTCTGTTATATGGATATAGATAGTAAGATACAAGCATTTAAAATGTTTTAGTCCCTTTAGTCTTATAGACAGGTCAGGCATAGTTTTATCAACCAGAGGAGAACTTGTGGAAAACAATTAATAAAAGCTGTAGGATTTTATCTGGGTGGGGAAGACAGCAAGAGTTAAGTGGGATAAGCTTATTCTTCCAATAGGACAAGGCGGATTGGGATTACCCGATTTGAAGGGGTATTTCAGAGCAACAGTTAAGGCTCCTATACATAGGACAAGCAGAAAACTATAATTCAAAGTGGAAAGAAATGATGATACAACGGGGGGGTGGGGGTGGCTCAAGAAACAAGGAGAGACTGGGATTTTGATGCAGACCTTTAAGGAGTATAATAATAACCCAACCACTGGGGTATGCACAAGCCAGTGTATATCTTTGTGCCGGTCTCAAGCCCAGATAAATGGAGAGGGTTATGTCAGGAAGGGCAGCCAGTGTAAAATTTTTGCCAGAGCAAATATGTGGACAACAATACAGATTTCCATACCAGATCAGTCGAGGCCTGGGTTAACAACGAGCGCCTACAGTACTGTTAGCAAACAGGGTGCTTGTGGAAATTGAGCTACTGTTGGCCGAAGGAGAAGGAAAAGAAGAGGAGGGAGGCATGCCCAGAGGCAGGAAGAGATGAGGAAAGTTAGTACTGTGGAAGTGAGGGTAGGAACTTTGAATGTTGGCAGTGTGACTGGTAAAGGGAGAGAGCTAGCTGATATTTATTTTATTTATTATTTATTTATTTATTTTACATTTGTTAACCGGGCTAGTCTAGCTGGATATATATCCATTTTCAGTAGAGGCCCGGGGAGAAAAGCTCCACACAAATACAAACAAAAACAAAAACGTATATAAAAAAATATCATTACATGGTAAAAAAAAAAGGATTAAAAACCATATGATATAGTATAACATTTCAGAGATCAAAGACACTTCAGAAAGTTAACATAGAACATAATCTTTCTTAAAAAGGTGAAATAGATGCACTCTAGTAAGAGTTAAGTACAATAATTTACATCAGAATTGAGGGATTTAAGCAATACATTGAATATAGTTTGGTTTAGTGATAGTCTTAGTTACAAGGCTAATTATTAAATGTTAGGAAGAAGGTAGAAGAGGAGAAAAACGGTATAGGTGTTGATTAGTCAGGTTTACTACAAGGACATAGCCAGTGACTTTGGAGGTGATTTATGAGCTTTTGTTTGAAGAGTGGCAATGATGTAGTTAGTGTTATATCACTAGGTAGCAGATTCCAGTTCCTTCCTGCTATATTAGTAAATAGAGAGTCACCGGCTGTGTTATTAGACTTTGTTAAGCTGGCAATGAGTTTACTAGAAGAGCGAAGGGAGTTGAGATTATTATATGGGATTAAGAGTTTTGAGAGTATAGGGGTATTATTGGGTTGGTACAGTATTTTGTGGGCAATAGTGAGTTGGGGGATTAACAGATGGTTTTGAAATTCCAGCCAGTCTAGTTGCATCAGGTTAGAACAGTAGTGAGTTCTAAAGGGATTTCCAGTAGCGAATCTGGCAATATTATTGTAGGAAGTTGCTAGTTTGTTAAGGTTAGTTTTCTTAAGGTTTGTAAAAATAGGTGAGGCATACAGAAGAGTTGAGATTAGATGGGAATGAGCGATCTTGGCTCTAGCTGATGTGGTTAAGAAAGACTTAATTCTATATAAGGATCCTATTTTTCTGTTGACTATTTTAATGGTGTTGTTAATATGTTGATCAAAAGAGAGATTATTGTCAATGGTTATTCCTAAAAGTTTGGTAGTAGAGTCAGGTGAGATGACTGGCATTATTTGAAGAGATTGTGAAGTCTAAGGGGGAGGACCTAGTAGTGGGAGTAAAGAGAAGGAGTTTAGTTTTTTTGGCATTAAGTAGGAGGTAACGTTTGGTAAACCACGTTTCTACAATGTTGAAGATGTTTTGAGTAAGGGAAGAAAGGTCAGTTGGAGAGGAAGCTGAGCAAATAAGGGTGGAGTCATCTGCATATTGAATGCAGGTCGCTTGAGGAATTGCTATATGGAGATCATTAATGAATAAAGAGAAAAGAAGTGGTCCAAGAATGGAACCCTGAGGGACACCGATGGTGACAGGTAACAAGGAAGAAATCTGATTTTCCCAGAGAACTGCCTGTTGCCTATTGGTGAGGTAAGATATGAACCAATTAATGGCTAGGTTATCAAAGGAGAGAGATTAAAGAATGTTAATTAGGATGGAATGCTTAACCATGTCGAAAGCTTTAGAGAGGTCGATGAAGAGTGCAGAAGAGAGAAGGTTGTTGTTGCAGTTTCTATTGATAGTGTCTGTAAAGGATAGGAGGGCAGTGGTAGTACTATGATAAGGCGTAAAGCCATGCTGACAGCTTGCTATTATGTTGTGGAGAGAGAGATACTGTAAAAGTTGTTGGTGAATGCATTTCTCCATAATTTTTGCTAAGGGTGATAGGAGAGCAATTGGTCTATAGTTAGAGTAATCAATAGAGTTCCCACCTTTATGTAAAGGGATAATGTGGGAGATTTTCCAGATGTCTAGGATGGTTCCTTCTTGGATTGTCCTATTTATAAGTATAGATATATGGTATGCAATTACCTTGGCTGCTTTTTGGAGATAAAGAGAAGGAAGCTTGTCAGCAGATGGGGTACAAGGCTTCAGTTTATGAATAAGTCTATAGATGAGAGAGGTAGAGATGGGTTGTAGTTTAAAGTTATGGGAGGAGTGTGCTAAGTTGATTGGAAGGTTGGAGTTATCAGTGTTGAGTTGTCTAGCTAGAGATTGTATAGTGTCAGTGAAGAAAGAGTTGAAGGTATTTGCAGTTAGGTGGGGGGTATCTGGACCAGCATCAAGTGGGGTGGGAGTTTTGGAGTTACCTGGGGAAAGCAGTCTATTTGATACAAGACCAGAACTTTTTTGGATTATTTTGATGAGTTTGTTGAAGTTTACAGTAGTAGATTTTTTTGTCAGTGATTATTGCTTTTTTTGTAGTATTTCTAAGCTGGCGGAAATGAAGAAGATCAGAGCTATTTCTATGGCATCTCCATTTGGCCCAGACTTTGTTTCTAAGTAGAATTAGATTTTTAGTTTCATTAGAGAGCCATGGGGCTGTGTTGGACTTCATTCTGATGGTACGTTTGGGAGCATGCTTGTCAAGAATGGATAAGAAAGTTGTATTAAAGTATATTACTGCATTTTCAAGAGGAATGGATTTTAAGGGGTTCCAGTTGCATTCTCTGAGTTCAGTTTGAAATAAGTCTATGTTAAAATGTTTGGTAGAGTGTATTATTCTAATGGTGGGGAGGTTAGGAAAATCTTTCTTTTCTCTTGTAATATAGGTCAAAGAGTGATCACTGACATCATCTGGTAGGGTCCCTACTTTGTAAGTTTGTTTTTATAAGTATCCAATGTAAGATACTCTCTTTTTTATTAGGTTTATTAATTCTTGTTGTAGAGGTAATGGTTTGGATGAAACCATGGAGGTTGATATGAGAGGTAGGATATTCAGCACTGATACTTTTCCAGTCTATGTTGAAGTCACCTAGAATTATTGTTTCTTGGGGGTAAGTAGAAGATACCCAGCTGAGAAAGGCTTCTAAAGTAGGTATATTATTACCGGGTGGTAAGTAAATACAGATAATGTAAAGGGATTTCTTGGAGTTAAATTGGAATTTAGTTATGAGGACTTCTACTTTGCTATCCTGGGTTGGATAAGCTGGAAGGGTGGAGATATGAAGTTCATTCTTGAAAAGAATTGCTACTCCACCGCCTTTACATTTTGTTCGGTCAAGTCTCACTATATTATAGTCTTGGGGAATAATCTCATTGTCTTTTGTATCAGGTTTTAGCCAAGTCTCAGTGAGGCAGAGAATATCAAAGGAGTGGATATCTAGGAGGGCATGAAGGTGAGATACTTTATTATTGATGCTTTGAATGTTCAGATGTCCTATTAGGAGGGAATTATTGAGTTTAGGGTTAGTTATTTGAAAAGTAGGGTTGGTAGGGCCAGGGTTGGGTGGATGTCTCCATCTTGTAAGGTGGGATTATTTGGTTTTGTTATTAAGTTGTTTCTTAGATAGGTTTGAAGTTTCAATTTTTTATCGCGGGTAGTACATGATTAATGTGGGAGAGTCTGTGGTATTTAGGTAGAAGGTAGCTAGGAGTGGAAGTAATATTGGAGTGTGTAGTTAGAGGTGTATATGTGCAAGTTGTAGTTTGTGTGAGTGTATAAGCTGGACATGGTGCAGATTTTCAAAGGAGGTAAGAAGGTAGGCTGAGAGGAGGGTAGTTAAGAGTAAAACTGAAAGTGTAAGCATAGTTAGAGTAGAGGGAGCCATCTTTGTGGAGAAGTAAAGTTGTAACTTGAGTGAAACAAAAGGAAGAGGAAGTGGGATTGGAGGAGAGAATGAATAAGGAATCTGCAAATGTAAGTGAGGGGATAATAGGATATTTAAGTTAAGAGTAGAGGGTTACGAATAGAGGTATTTTAGGGAGTATATTATAGAGAGTAGTAATAGGAGGGTAGGGGTGTGGTTAAAGTAAGAGGAAAGGGTGAGTTAAGGGATTGGTTGGAAGAGTTAGGGGGTGTGTTTAAGGTGGTATAAGTTTAGTACCCCTTGGGGTGGGTGGGAATTGGGAGTAGGGTAGGGAAGCGGAGTGAGCCCGCAGGGCGAACAGAGTGGGTAGAAACAATTGAAGGAGAAACTGGAAAGGAGACTATCAGAAATGCAGGTAATTATAGGTAAGAGAGGTATAACATGAAAAGGAAAAGGTCTAGAATGACCAAGTACACTAGCGAATGACAAAAATAAAGGAGGCTTAAATCAGTGTTTAAGCATAAGGTGAAAGAGAGGAGGAGCAGGTCTAGGAATAGAAAAAAAAATTTAGGCAAGTTTCAGGGGTAAAAAAGAAGGGAGACAGACAGAGAGTACTGGCAAGGATGAGGGTGAAGGGGGATAGGAAGACCAATACTAAAATTACAGAAGTAGGACAGTTAGAGCGAGAGGGAGCAGCAGTGAAAAAAGGAAGGGATGAGGGTGTCACCTACTGGATAAAACATGCATGCAAGAGACCACATGGAAGGGTGTAAGGCCAGGTGTATCAGTGCAGAGGTGGGTTCAATTTTTTCTGTCATGGTGTGGATGGGAAGAGAAATGGGGAAGGAGTTATATTGAAGGAACACTATGTCAAGAGTGTTTTGGAGGTGAAAAGAGTATCGGACAGAGTGAGGTTTATAAAGCTGGAAATGGATGATGTGATGATGAATATTGTGCTCCGCAAGTTGAGTGTGCAAGGGATGAGAAAGAAAATTTTCAGAGCGAGTTAGATGAAGTGGTAGAGCGTATACCCAAGGGTGAGAGAGTAGTGATTGGAGCCAACTTCAGTGGGCATGTTGGTGAAGGGAACAGAGGGGATGAGGAGGTGAATGGCAGGTATGGTGTTAAGGAGAGAGATGCAGAGGGTCAGATGGTAGTTAATTTTGTGAAAAGGATAGACATAGCTGTGATGAATACGTATTGTAAGAAGAGGGAGGACCATAGGGTGACGTATAAGAGGAAGATGCACACCGGTGGATTATATCCTCTGCAGGAGGGCCAGCCTGAAGGAGATTGGAGACTGCAAAGTGGTGACAGGGGAAAGTGTAGTTAGGCAGCATAGGATGGTGGTCTGTAGTATGAAGTTGCCGATCAAGAAGACGATGAAGATAGTGAGGACAGAGGAAAAGATCTAATGGTGGAAGTTGAAAAAGGATAACTGTAAGGTGGAGTTCAGGGAAGAGTTAAGCCAGGCACTGGGTGGCAGTGAAAAACTACCAGATAGCTGGGCAGCCACAGCAGAGGTGGTAAGGGAGACAGCTAGAAAGGAGCTTAGTGTGATGTCCAGACAGAGGAAGGAGGACAAGGAGGACTGGTGGTGGAATGAGGAAGTACAGGAGAGTATACAGAGGAAGAGGCTGGCAAAGAATTATTGGGATTATCAGAAAGATGAAGAAAGTAGACAGGAGTATAAGAGATAAGGTGTATGATGAAGAGAGAGGTGGCGAAGGCTAAGCTGTATGGCAAGTTATATGAAAGGTTGGACGCTGAGGGAGAAAAGGATCTGTACCGATTGGCTCTACAGAGGGACCAAGCTGGGAAAGATTTGCAGCAGGTTAGAGTGATAAAGGATAATAAGGGAAATGCACTCACAAGCGAGGAGAGTGTGTTGAGCAGATGGAAAGAGTACTTTGAGGGGTTGATGAATGGAGAATGAGAAAAAGAGAGACGGTTGGATTATCTGGGGATAGTGAATTAGGAAGTGCAGTGGGTTAGCAAGGAGGAGGTAAGGGTAGCTATAAAGAGGATGAAGAATGGAAAGGCTGTTGGTCCAGATGACATATCTGTGGAAGCATGGAGGTGTTTAGGAGAGATGGCAGTGGGGTTTTTAACCAGATTGTTTAATGGAATCTTGGAAAGCGAGAGGATGCCTGAGGAGTGGGGAAGAAGTGCATTGGTACTGATTTTTAAGAATAAAGGTGATGTGCAGAGCTGTAGAAGCTACAGAGGGATAACACTGATCAGCCACAGCATGAAGTTATGGGAAAGAGTATTGGAAGCTACGTTAAGAAGGAAGGTGATGATTAGTGAGCAGCAGTACGATTTTATGCCAAGGAAGAACACTACAGATGTGATGTTATCTCTGAGGGTGTTGATGGAGAAATATAAAGAAGGTCAAAAGGAGTTGCACTGTGTCTTTTTGGACTTAGTGAAAGCATTTGACAGGGCACCTGGAGAGGAGTTGTAGTATTGTATGAGAAATTTAGGAGTGGCAGAGAAGTATGTAAGTGTGGTACAAGATATGTACGAGTGCAGTGTGACAGTGGTGAGGTCTGCTGTAGGAGTGACAGATGCATTCAAGGTGGAGGTGGGATTATATCAAATATCAGCTGTGAGCCCTTTCTTATTTGCAGTGGTGGTGGACAGGTTGACAGACGAGATCAGACAGGAGCCCCGTGGCTTATGATGGTTGCAGATGACATTGTGATTTGTAGTGAGAGTACGGAACAGGTAGAGGAGTCCCTGGACAGGTGGAGATATGCTTAGAAAGGAGATGGATGAAAGTCAGCAGGACTAAGACAGAATATATGTGTGTGAATGAGAGGAAGGACAGAGGAATGGTGAGGATGCAGGGAGTAGATTTGGCAAAGGTGGATGAGTTTAAATACTTGGCATTAACAGTTCAGAGTAATGGTGAGTGTGGAAGAGAGGTGGAGAAGACAGTGCCGACAGGATGGAGTGGGTGGAGAAGAATACCACAGAACATTAAGCAAACTGCAGAAAAACAAACATAATAGGCAAAGTGGAATACTAGACCTTACAAATTTATTGTTAGTGCTTTCGGGCGTAACAATGTACAACCTTCTTCAGACAAAACATTGAAAGAAAAAATTCTTAGTTTAAATAAGCCACTAGAAGAAGTGACATCATCAATCATCAATCCACAATTAAAAAAACATTCACATACATAATAAAAGTATATGTGTATATATATGATAAATCTATTAAATATATATATATATATATATATATATATACACACACACACACACACACACACACATATATGTGTATGTATATATATATATATATATATATATATATATATATATATATATATATATAAACATGTATATCAACCCTCTCTAAAATACATAGCTAAAGTAAAAAACAACAGTACATATTGTGTGTATAGTGAACCACATATATAACCAATATATACATAACAATAGAAATATAAAGATATATTCTCTCAAATTAACGTCTTTCTATGGATTTTAATCTCAACAGACATTTTAAAAAACATGACTCATTTAGACCTGGGTACATACAGGCATTAGTTAATACTTGCCACCATAATTCTCTTTGCTCTAATGAAAGATGCCAAGGGTCACCCCTAGTGTTTTCTTTTACCTGCTCTATAACAAGAAACAAAAATGAATGCCCAGAATGTTCATTTATATGCTTAGCCAATGCATTGTTACAATCCTTCCTATGTATGCTGTACTGATGTTCATAGATTCATTGCTTCAACTGTCTTTCAGTTTTACTTATATAAAACCATGGGCAAAGTTGGCACTCTGCCAGATAGACAACTTCAGGGCTGCTACAATTGTATCTACCATTAATAGAATAAGTAACATTACTTATAGAGAACTTATAATAGTTACAATACCCACATTTCAACATACCCCCAGTTGTAAGATTACAATGTACATCCCTCTCAATGAAGTTTTTGAGGTTAGAATCTCTTTTATAAATTATTTAGGGAATTCGTGAACCTTATCCCTTATTTGCACATCATCAATAAGCACAGCCCAGTTCTTAGATAAAATATTCTTTACATATGTAGCATCAAGTAAGAAGGAGGTACTAAAGGTTAATGCAAAATTACAGTCATTTCTATCAACCAAGGTACTATTTTGTAATGTTAAATCTCTTGGTGTATCTTGTTCCATTACTGCAAAACTACAAAGTATAGGTCTAAACCATCCTGATTCACACTTATAGGTAACTTCAATTGTTAATTCATCTATTAACTTATGTGGGTACCCATGGGCTAAGAACATTTCCTTCAGCAAAAGACACTCATCTAAGAAATCCTGTTCAAGAGTATTCATCCGGGCTGCCTGTACTAATTGTCCTTTAACAATGGACCATTTTTGATAATATGGGTGGGTGATATCGAAATGTAAAAAAACAATTTGAATATGTAGGTTTCCGATATATTTTTGCAGTATAACACTTGTTGGGTCTATCTTTAGTTAATAATACATCCAAAAATGCTATAGCATCAGTGTTAAATTCAAATGTGAATTTGAAAAAGGTAGTCAACTCTGATCATTTCTGAACAAATTCAGAAGCATGAATCTCATCATCTTTAAAAAGCACAAATATATCATCTAAATAGCATGTATACCATACAACATATTGTTAAAAATGGTCATAGCAGAATAACATTTAATTTTCCCAGTATGCCATGACACAATTAGCAAAGCTCCCACCACAAGGGGAGCCCATAGCTATCCCTGATTTTTGAAGGTAAATATCACCCCCAAATGGAATGTAGTTATTAGCCAGGATGTTATCTAATAAATATCCAATAAGGTTAATCTCCTCACCTGCAACACCTAATTTGTGTAAAAATTCACGGGTCCAAGTTATTCCTACCATTTATGGGATCACTGTATACAGATCCCGGACATCAACAGTTAAGAAATTATACTCCCCATTGAAGTCCAGGCCACTGATGTTCTTAAGGAAATCCCAGGAATCACGACAAATTTGTGACTGGTCATTAAAGTATATTTTTTTCAGTTTAGCATTAACTACTTTTGAACATCCATAAGTGATACCATTTTGACCATCAATAATAGGCCAAAGGGGTGGGTTGTTTAAACTCTTATGTAACTTGGGGAGACAAATATAACAGGTGTCACTAGGGAAGATATGGTCAAATAATTAAATATATCCAAATCTACCATACGGTCAATAAATAGGTAATTTAATAATGTCCTAATATGTTGATAGGCTCCATGAAGTTGATTAACAGATGCTTTTTCATAATTTTCAGAGCCTAAAATACTCAGCATTCTGTTAGAGTAATCATCCTCAGCCATTAACACCATACTACCACCTTTATCTGGTTTAAGGATTTTAATGTTAGAATTTCTCAAAAAGTCAAGGGCATTCAGTTGGTTCTCCAACAAGATATTCTTAGATGCCCTGTTACCATAAGGATGTCCCTGCTAAATATTTCTTAAGTCAAGTTCACAAAGTTTTTCAACTAAAAGTAATGAATTATGGAGAGGTGGATTAAATATGCTAGAAATGTGATAATCAGCATTAGGGTTGATGGTGTTACCCAATAATAAATTTAAATTTAATTTTCGAACAAACATTTTTAAATCCAACAAAGTGTTGGCTAAACTCATATGTTTAGGAGGTACAAAAGACAGTCCCATAGATACAATTTCAATAACTTATTTAGGAACATCAAACTCAGTATAATTGTAGATTTTAAAGTCACCTGTGTTATTTAGGAGAATCCAAGGGTAGGATACATCACTACCAGCATCAACAGAACTCAGTAATATCACAGGAATCATCTCTGATGTCTGTTGTTCTTCTTGTTGCGGTGAGAGTTGTTGAAACCACCCGGTCTTGAATTGTTCATAATTTTGCGTTTCTGAAAACCCGAAGTGTTGAAGTCCTGGGTATTATTCCTTCATTGGTTCAAAATTCATTGGCTGCGTCTGGGTGAAAGATTTACACTAGGTTCTGATGTATTCATTGCCTCAGTGTCATCCGCTAAGCCGGAAGAGGTAGATGCTTGACTGGATTCCCTTTCATGGTGAATTGGCGAATCAGATTCGACAGGTAAATGATTGACATTGGCACCGGCCAAGGATGAAGGTGGGTAGGCTGTGCCATTGTTATAGTCCCTCTGATCGAGCTGGAGTTTTTTTATTTTTAGCAATCTTCATCTTGTCAATTGTTTGTTTAATGCTGGTATAAATATGAATGATAAAGAAAAAATTCTTAGTTTAAATAAGCCACCAGAAGTGACATCATCAATCATCAATCCACAATTAAAAAAACATTCACATACATAGAAAAAAAGAAGCAACTGGAACGTATTTTCTGGGAATGTAATGAGTTGGCAGACTTTAAAGAGTCCCGGCAGACTGCTGTGCCAGAGATACTGGATGAGCAAATTAGTTTAACTAAGGAAATTATTTTTTAGCTGTGATACATAATTGGAATTGTCTAGACATAGTAAGGCCTTGCTGAGTCTAATTATGATGGCTGCCAAAAAAATATTTACTAGAAAATAGTAATCAAAGTCTAAACCAGCTTTACAAGAAGTAGTGAAGATAGTAACAGAGATAAAACAACTGGAATTGGGATGTTTAGAAAATGGTATGAGCAAATTATATAGGTAAAAATGGGAATTGTGAGATCAATACATGCAGTGGAAGAATGAGGTTTAAAAGAAGCCGGATTTGAATGAGCTATGTTATGTTTGACTGACTGACAATGACCTGATATATTATAAGTGCTGTATAATGTTTGCAGCTACAGTTGTGTCAGCATGGTTTGTAATGTATGTTTGCAACTGAAATTATATTGGTATGGTTTATTTTCATTTATTTAAATGTAAGATTGACTATGTTACACTTGATAATTTAATAAAGATGTTTCTTGTTTAAAAAAAAAAAGAGGAGTTGGTGTTCTTTGAGGCCGTTGGGTCAGGCCCTGCTATGTTTTGGGTGGTCCTCCCAAGTATGAGATGTGCTATATAATCTCAAAGTGAACATGGAAGGATCCAGACGTGTGAACCCATCACATGCAAACCAGACAGATTTCTTGTATCACCCAAGGATCATCCTCAATGAAGCCAGGATCTAGTGATTGATTGTAGTGTCATCAACCACAAAAAAATGAGCTGACTGAAGAGAGCTCCTCTGTCCATTCCCCTGGGAGGGAGCTTAGGGCTTTGGATGGGATTGGGAAGCAAGTTTACACTTCATTGACCTTTTCCTTGAGGGTGCAGAGCTATCTTGCACACATGACAATATTTCAGAGAGATTTGTCAAAGCACTTTCGAAATCCCTTTCAGGGTCTATTACTGCAGAGGCTGAGAATACAGTAAACTTGCAGCTGGCAACCCTTCAGTTTCTTTCCAACACATGGAAGTTCTTAATTTCCAGTGCTACAGAAAGCACCTTGAGAGCCACAGGTACCTTAAGGAGACATTCACTTGTTTGACTTTGCGAAGCACTTCAAGACATCTGTTATAAATTTCTCTTTTGTTGTTTCAACTCTGTTTGGACCATAAGTCAAGGACACAGTTTTGACGAGTGAAAAATATGGGAAAACCCTATCTGTCATTGGAAATGGTTTTTTTGTCCCAAAGATCCTTGTCTAGCATCCAGAAAGGTGATAAGAAACTGTGGTTCTGGAAGTCCCAAGGGTTTTCCATGGACACTTCTAGAGCTAGCCCCTCCTCGTAGCACTGAGGGGAACAACGGTGGACATCGCCCCCATGTCAGAGGAGGTTCACAAAAAAAAACAAGGCTTCCTGGGCCTATTCTCCAAGAAGTCTTATTACCACTACTGAATACTGCCGTTCTCTGGAGGCAGTCAGGGGCACTTGTCTCATTATCTCAAAGCCAAGATATCCATCACGGGTGCAGAAGATTATCTTCAGAGGTTATTCAATTCCCTTCCTTTGCCCCTCCATCGTAAGTGAAACTCCTGGACATTCCACCATCTCAAAAAAAGAGCAACTATTGTAGAAATAAAAAAGCTGCTGGACAAATGAGTCATTCATGAGGTCTCTTCAGGCAAATATGGATCTGGAACTTACTCAAGATTCTTTTGTTTGCCAAAATAGAACAGGAACCTCAGGCCCATTAACAGAAGAAGTTTAAGAAGTTTGGGTTCAGTCCATTCTCCTCTTTTTGAGGAAGAATGACTGGATATGCTCGATAGACATTCAGGATGCGTACTACCACATTACGATGGACAGGCGATCCAGAAGGTTTCTCCACTTCAGGCTGGGAGCCATTCATTTTCACTTCAGGACCATGTCTTTTGCTCTCATCACATCCCCCTAGTGTTTAGCAAGTGCATGGCAGTGACCACAGCTTATCTCCATCTGCAAGGGTTCGGAGTGTTCCACCAGATAGATGACTGGCTCATTTATGCCCCCACAAGGGATCTGCTACTCTACATCAGGGACTCTTGCTCCTTCTGTGCTTTTAGCTGTGCATTACTTTGAATTGAGACAAATCCAAGATTCTTCTGGTCCAGGTAATACAGTTCATTGGGGAGCATTTGGACACAACTGATAAGGTTGCTAACCCCAGACAACAGGTTAACAACCCTAGAGAATCAAGTGCAATATGCCCTTTCATGCAAGAAGCCACGTGCCAGACTGATTCTTCAGCTTCTAGGATCTATGGTTGTCTCCATCACTCTGGTTCCCCTAGTGAGGTACCACATGAGGGTTCTTCAGTGGGCGCTTTCAATACAATGGTCAATCAGATGTCAACCCATCAGCTTCCCAGTTCACTTGACAGACATTTTCAGGACACACATAACATGGTGGCTTTGGTCACCGAAGCTATCACAAGGTCAACACTTTGTCCCTCCTCCTCCCCCCCAGGTCACAGTGACCACGAATGCTTCCCATTTGGGGTGGGGAAGACACTACATAGGAAAGTTGGTCCAAGGCATGTGGGCTTCCAACAATGCCAATCTTCACATCAACATTCTGGAGATGAGAGCTGACCTCCTAGCACTGCAGGCTTTTCAGGACATTCTACCACTTGGATTGATTTCTATCCAGACTGACAAAAAGTCTGTAGTCTGTTACATTAACAAACAGATGGGAACATGGTCCTAACTATTATGTCAAGAGGCAATAAGAGTGTGGCCTTGGGTAATATCTTCCAATCACTTCCTGTTAACTATGCAAATCCAGGGGAAATTTGTTGTACTGGTGGACAGGTAAAGCAGGTCTATCCTTCTTCCTCATAAGTGTTCCCAAAATTCAGGGGTGGTAGAGTGGATCTTCTGTTGTTGTGACTGACCATACTGAGATCTTTTTTCCTCCTCTTATGACACAAAATGCAGCCAGTTCTTCACCCTGATCCCCTAAGAGAGGGAATCACCAAGGGATACTCTAACTCACAGTTGGCCCCCAGATACCTGCATGCCTTTCCCCCTACTCTGCTCACCCTCAAATTCCTGCATAACAAATTGGAGAGGAAGGGCACAGTCATCCTTATTGCCCCTTTCTGTCTTTTGACAGGTATGGTTTCCCTTTCTGTGGCCTCACCTGTTATACCCACCAGGTCCAGATTTTGTTTCTCACTAATCTAAAAGGCCTCACCTAGACATTCAGACCCTCAAACTAACTGTTAGGATGTTCCAATTCCAATTATGGTTAGTCAGTCTAGGCTTTCTTTCCCAGTTATCCACATTCTTACTTCTTCTCAGAGACCAGAAAAATCTATAAACGGAAGTGGAAGAGATTTTCTATATGGGCTTCTCAGCAGAATTTGAACCTCTTTTCAGCTGCGCTTCCTGCTGTCTTGGATGTCCTGGCCTTCACTTTTCCTGATGGATCCAGCTTTTCTACTATTAAAGTTCAGCTAGCTGTTATTTCTAATTTCTTTTAGAAGAAAATCATTCATCTAAGGCCTCCTTTAGATTTCCAAGGCATCTTAAGTGGTGTTTTTCTTCTAAGACCTCCCTCAGAGATCCCACTTCCCCTTGGAACATGAACATTTTGCTTCAGGCCTTAGTCTATCATCCCTTTGAATCTACAGCCAAGGCAGATATCAAGTGTTTTATTTGGAAAACATTATTTTTGGTGGCAGTCGGGCAGCCACGGTGGTGCAGCGGTTAGCATTGCCGCCTCACAGCAAGAGGTTCTCTGGTTCGATGCTGGGGTGCCTTCTGTGTGGAGTCTGCATGTCCTCCCTGTGGTCGCATGGGTTTCCTCCAGGTGCTCCAGTTTCCTCCCACATCCCAAAGACATGCAATAGGTGGATTGGACACTCTAAATTGGCCCTAGGTGTGAGTGTGTGCATGTGTGTGCCTTCTGTGGAAGGTTGGGCGCCGGGCTGGCAACTCGACACTGTAAAACTCCACTGCCAATCATGAGCGGACAGATGATCCACTGTGGTGACCCCTAACCAGGAAAAGCAGAAAGAAGATTTTTGGTGGCAGTCATATCAGGTTAGAGAGTACCTGAACTAAAAGTCTTGTCTTGTAAACTGCTGTGTCTTAAGTTTCACAAAGATAAAGTATTTTTACTGACAAGCCCATTTTTTATCCATGTACTGATTTTCTTCCGTAATGTTTCCAACATAGGGGAGTATATATTACACTTGTTGGACGTGCTTTATCAGCTCCAGTTCTATCTTCATTATAACAAACATATTAGGAAGTCTGACCAACTGTTTGTCTCCTTCCCCAATACTAAATTGGAACAAGGAGCCTTCAAAGTAACTTTATCAAAGATGTCCGTCTGACTCATGTGTATAAGGGGAAGGGCTTTGCCTTCCCTAAACCCATCAAAGCCCATTCAACCAGATCTGTGTCCACTTCTACTGCTTTCATTTTAAGAACATTTGCTGATGATATTTGTACAGCTGCCACCTAATCAAATATCCATAGTTACATTTCTTATAACAAAGTGGACTAGCTCTTCAGAAATAGGCTGCCTTTGGTTCAGCAGTCCTCTGGAATATCTTTCCATGAAACTGCCATAGAAATCTCAAGCTGGAGACTCTGTCCTGTCCATTGAGGAATGTATGGAAGAGAGAACATCAAATACAAATGTTATGTACTTAACATAATGATAGACTTGTGTTGTCTGCTTCCATCCTTCCTCAACTTCCCACCCACCTTCCCCTTTCTATAAATGAGAAATTAATTTCTTTCCCATCTCTGGTATGATGGTCAAACCTATCTCTTGGTCTTTTTAATGTGCTTCTTAAGCTCTGTATTACATTATAAGTGGATGGTTATATCCAGGATTCTACTTGTTAGCAATGAGTTTCCACTCTGTGAGGAATTGTAGACAAACTCGATCTGAGGTAATATTGGAGATAGGAGGGGATTATGAGTAAGGGGAAGTGCCTGAGCTTTTGATCTTAAGTTTAGAGGGGCCGAAGTTGGATCTGAGGTTAGATATGAAGACCCAACCATTGAAGAAGGATAGAAGCAGACAACACTGATCTATCATTATAGTTAGTACATAACTTTTGTTTTTCTCATCTTAGATCAGACTCAGCTGCCATTTCAACCTCTTAGACAGATGGAAGCGCACTTTTAGTCAGTAGGATCTTTGATAAGTACTAGGCCACCTCCCCTTGTGGGCCGTTTTAAGCTTACCCAGTTTCCCCTGTGGTGCCTGAACTAACATTTCCTATTTGTTGCTAGACAGGGCTTAAGCATCCCATGGTCAATAATTATATATTGCTCCTAGTGAGAATAACTGGGATCATGCTATAGATAATTTGAGATTATAATTGTAACACTAATCCTTATCCTGCAGATAAAGAAGGTAAGGTATCAGACTGATTTGGTAAGAAAATGTTATCTTCTTCCACTTTTGCATACACAATTCTTAATTACCAAGCACATATGTGAAAGTTTATTCTTTGTTGTCTAGACAGTATAAGGGAATACTCTCCTTCACTTCCTTCAGAAGGCTGTTATCTGAATACTATTATTTTTAATCTGTTCCAAGTATCTCAACAAGCTTTGAAGAGTGTTTTTGGCTGGGCAGATAACGTGTCTAGTGCCACTGTTACTGCTACAGTTTTGAAAAGGTATATCTGGGTTTTTAACCTAATGCTTGCTGATGAATTAAAGTATGAAATTTTAAATTCTACTATAGATAAGGAGGCTTTGTTTGGCCCATCTGCAAAATATGAACGCTAGTAAAAGATGCAGAGCAGATAATCACAACCAAGAATAAAATAATAAAAAAATGCCAGTGAGGATCCAGCAGTGGTTCAAGATAAGATTTAATGTGCAATTGAGCACTATTGTCCCACTAGAGGAGACTTCATCAGAATAATGTAACAGCCACATAACCTAACTTTTATACATATGAAGCAGTTCATCTGTTGGTTCTCCTAAGCATAATTAAATAATCATAAAATCGGTTGAAAGCTTCTTAAAGGTACACACAATAAAATGATTCCACATTACTTAAAAAATACCACAATTATGCAGTTTAATGTGCAATATAAACAGACTAAAAATTATTAAAAAGTGTTAAAAGGTGTGTAGATTCTTACAATTTATCCGCCCTACAATCTAATACAGAAGTCGTAGAAACATGTTCATTTATCTCCAGGGGGAAAGATTGCATATAATCTAAGCTGCCAGATGAGTTCACTGATTATAAGCCATCGTTTCCAATCACCCCAATTAGTGTTTATGCTAATAATTTCTAAGATCCCAAAAGAAAACTTTTTAAAACTGGAGCAACTTATAAAATGTGTATATAGGGCATTTGTTTCTTTACAATTAGCTATATCATACGTGTGTTCATAAATATGTGTTTTAAGTGCTGTTTCTGTTTTTCCTGTGTAATAAGCTGAGCACTGATCACACTTCACCAAATAAACCACTCGTTGTTCCACAATTCACGTTCTGAAAAACTACCATGCTGTGAAGTTTCTTTTCCTTTCTTTTTTTTCAAACACCTTTATTGAATTATCACTTGTGACATAAACAAATTTACATTCATATAAAAGTAATCAAACTATATTAACATAACAAACACTACACTTCACATATATTGCTATATATCATATAATCTAAGCAACATTATATAAATTATTCAATTCCTACCTTATTTTTTTTAAACAAGAAACATCTTTAGTAAACCATAACTTACTACATAGGCAATCATATGATTACATAAATGAAAACAAACCACACCAGCACAATCCTAGTTACAAACATTTTATATCACAAATGAAGTTTATTTTCGAGTGAAAAAAAATGTGCCTTAATAATGTAGGAATATTGTCTACAGTGCCTACAAAGGTGGGGCTCTCTTCTTTATGGCTTTTCCCGGTTAGGGGTCGTCACAGTGGAACTCTGGTCCACTAATGATTGGCATTGAATTTTTACGGTGCCGAGTTGCCAGCCCGATGCCCAACCTTCAAAGAAGGCACATCCATTCATGCATGCACCTACCCGAATGACTTTAAACATCACGCGGCTGCGGGAAGGACATGCAGACTCCACACAGAAGACACTCCAGCCGAGAATCCAACAGGAGAACTTCTTGTTGTGAGGTGACATTGAAGTTAAAAGTTACAGTTTTTGTTTTCGAACACTTGCTTAAAATTCTTTGCAGTTTTAGAAATGAAAATGGGTTCAGCACCCACCATCTTATAAATGTCCTTACTGTCTTTGAAAATGTTCCAATTGGACCGCACAACATCCCTTATCCCACAAGAAAAATGGTTATACTCTACTACTAATGCTTTTTCATACTTACTGTTGTGTTTATTGTCTGGTATTGTGGTGAAACCTAACCCAAGTAGGGGTTTGTAATAATCCCCCCACCCATCATAGACACTCTTAATCAGGTCATGGACTAGCTTCTAATGGTATTCTCTTGCTGTAAACATTTGTTTAAGCTTCAGTAGTTCATCCACAGCTCCTTGTATTGTGATGTCATCCTTGCAACCCTAATTGCCTGGCCTTTACCAAACTTTTCTTATGGGTGTTAAGGATGGCAGCTAGAATAATGTAAGTAGGCATTGCAAAAAGTTTCTTTTTCTATAGATGTTAGACTTAAACCCAACTGCTGAATGTGATGTGAGAGAATCCATATAGTTTATCCTTTCTCTGTTGTAGCTGTAGGTGAATTTAAAATACCCAGTGGTGCTGTTTAAATACTCTACAAACAAATGGATATCCTCTATGCCATCCCATAATATAAAGATGTCATCCAGGAACTGAACACAGAGGTGGAGGTACCTAGAAAACCAACTACTGAGTACATGTTGGTACTCCCATCTCAATAGAACTGTGTTAACAAAAACAGGTGTGCAAGCTGTGCCCATGGCAACACCCCTGGTCTGTTGAAAAAACTCCCCCTCAAAAAAGATAGAATTGTTATTAAGTATCAACATCATAAGTTCTATTACTAAGGAAATTCTGTCCTTTGATAGGGAGGAATATTTGTGGAGGGTGCTGTGAAACAATTCCAATCCTTCATTTTTAGGGATGACCATAAAAAGATCAACTATAACATTTGTTAAAATATTGTCTTTTTTCAATAAATTCTTCTTTAAATGTCCTAAAAAGTCCCATGAATCCTTAAGGAGGTGGGGGGTTGCCAATATCATATCTTTTACCCACTTCTCTAACATTGCTGCCATAGGATGAGTTTTCGATCCCTGCACAGACACTATGGGCCGAAAAGAGGGTGTGACCACATCTTTGTTGATTTTGGGAATCCCAAAAATGGTGGGGGATGATTGGCTTAAGTTTGGGTAAGAATTTATAGGTCTCCATATCTATACGTCGGTCCATCACATATTCCTGTAAATATGAATCAGTTCTTTGATACCCAGTATTAATCTGATTTTTGGAAGTAGGAGTATAGGTATTAGTGTTATGTAAAATTTTCTCCATTTCATTGGAATAACCTTGAGTTTCAAATAATACACCTCCAGCCTCCTTTATCGAGTTTTATGATCTGAATATTCTTATTATATTCTTATCATTCCTTAATGGTTATGGACATTAGCAGAGTTAAAAACCCTCTGTTTCTAAAGTATATCCAAACAGTCCATTTATGTTGTGCTGATGAGGTCATAAGAAGGCTAAAATATGCTTATCCACAGCTATTGGGGTTTGGCTTTGTTGGCCTGAATTTATCCACAACGGCTTAAAAAGGAAAAAGTCACTTACATTCAGAAGCTATATTACTAAAACAGGGTAATTTGCATAGATCCCATGGTCCTCAGTTACAGGAGGTTTAAGGTATCACACAGTGAAAACTCTAGCGTGCCTAGGTTTGAGTTTATGGTAACATTAGATGTTAAGTTGTCTATCTCGCCTTCATTCTTCCTGGTTGGGCTTGGAGCCGATCTTCGGCTCTGACTCGGCCATCTTCTAAAGCTCGAGGGCTACAAACTGGCTCGAGGCCTCCCCATATCCCATGATGCCTGGTGCTAGATACCCAGATCTCGTTTGGCTGCTTCTGCCGCCAGGTTGCTCTACTGGCTCAGGTCGTATAAAACTTCTATACTGTCTTTTTTTCTGTCACAATTTAGTGAATATTTAGAGTAGAATTATCGTTTAGTCATTTCCCTTATATTGTACTAGTTTTTGTATCTGAATCCTTGTCTTTTCTCTTCAGAAACTCGTTTTACTTAGAGAGTTTCCCCTCCCCCTCTATTTCTCCCCTTTCCTCTAAGGTTTTCCATTTAAGTTAGAGGATAACCTTACCTCTAGAGGTGTCCATTTGAGTTAGAGGATAACCTTTTTATTCTCTATCTATTTCTTTAAAAAAATATATATATATTTTCTTATTATCACTGTTAGTTAGTTTGGCTATACTTATTACAGTTGTTGGTGTACTGTCGGTTCTGGTAACTTGTAGTGTATTGTTGTTGTGTTAGTACCTTAACCTTTTGTGTGAATGTGTTTTTCCTTTGGGCTTGCCTGTCAATATGTCCAAGGATCCTAAGCTGTCTGGATTCAAGAAGTGTGACTCATGCTGTCAGAAGATGTCTCTAACAGATGGTCACACTTCTTGTGTTTATTGTCTGGGCGCCGTGCACCTGCAGGACTCTTGCTCCATTTGTCATGCGTTCAGTCCAAGAGTCCTGCAGGAGCACAAAAATAAATTGATCCTTAGAGGTTTACTTAAACCTCAAGATTCACCGGCTAAGGCTCAGCCTGTGAAATCTTCCAGGCCACCTAAATCATCGGCTCCCAGTTCGGAGCCGTCGTTGGGTGAATCTGTACCTTCCATTTTGGCTCCGGCTGGAATTGATGCTCCTCCCTCCCAGTCGGCTCCAATACGCTCTTTGGAGCCCTCTGAAAGTCGAAAAAAGGTCCAGGTCTCCCGCACTGGAGTCGATGCACTCGGCTCCAAGATCACCTCTGCTCCAATTGGACCGTAGTCATCGCTCATCCCACTCTTCTCGGTCCTCACGACTTTCGGACCATGACTTGGAAAGAGTGGTCAGCAGACTGCTAAAATCGCAGGCCCTGGCTAAAATGTTGTCCAGCTCCCCTCACCAAGGGTCGGCTCCGTCCACGTCTGCAGATATTCCTCCTCCGTCTCACCCTTTGAGCTCAGAGCCGGAGTTCGTGGGGGTTTGAGTCGTGGAACTGTCGGCTCCAATACCTGCTCCTTCTGTTCCGTCTTCGGCTCCGATCACTTCCATGGTTCCGTCCTTGGAGGGATCTGGGCACCGGGACTTCCTTGTTGACTCCGACGAGGCGAGTGGCATCGGACCCTTGTCCGACCCCGCTCTCCCCCTCGGAGCCTTGGCTCAGGTGAGTTCAGCTCCCACATCAATCTTGGAGCCTTTCCCCTCGGTGTGGAGGGGGATTCTGATTTCTTCTGAACCGGATCCCTCTCTCCGTTCCGATCAGGATGCCGTCGAGGTGATGAGGAGTGTTCTGACTCCTGAGCCAGTGCCACGATCGACCCCCTCGCTCTCCCTATGGTGCCTGCGTCAGCCTCTGCCTGTTTTCCAGACCCCAAGCGTGGGGATCCAGCACCCCAGGACACCCCTTTGGGTGTATCGTCCTCTTCCGAGGCCTCCCCTGATCATTCAGAGGAGCCACCTCATAAGAGGAAATGCAAGAGGAAGCATGTTAACTCCCCTGAGTCTGTCACATCAAATACAGACTTAGAGGATTCAGAAGTGTCCCCGAGGTCCCCCTCTGAAGATGTCTCCTTCTCAGACATCCTTGAGATGCTTAGGCAGAGGGGGAACTGGACTGCCCTAAGCCTTTCTAAGGATGAGCCGGTATTCCTGGACGCGTTTGGATCCCTACCTTCCACCTCCTGGGTGTCTCCACCTTTCGACCCACTGATGTCTGTGGTGGCTTGGAAGGCATGGTCAGCTCCAGACACAGTGGAACCGACCCCAAGAAGACCAGCAAAATTCATTACTGCACCACAGGACAAGCAATTTTTGACCAACGGTGTCCCCGTTGATGCCATGGTGGTAGCGGCGACCACGAAGAAGGAGTTGGCAGGGGTGGCTCGTGGCATCGGGCTGCCGGACTGCAGCACCCTCAAACTAAAAATTAAAAAAGAAAACAAAAAAAAAATTTTTTAAATTTCACGGACTTTACGCATGCGCAGTAGTCCCAACTACTGTCGGTCTATGCGCATGCTCAAGGCAGTCCGGTAGGACCCATCGAGGGACACAAGGAGACGTCTGTGCACTTTTAAAGTGCACAGACACGCTGGGAGGATATATCGCGTCCAGACTGCAACAGCAGCAGTCAGAACAGTCTCGGGAGGGAGCTTGGGATCTCGTCATCGGGATGGAGCTTTACTGGGATCTCGCGGGTCTTTGTGAGTATTGCGCGGGCAGGATGGTATGGAGAACAGACAGGTAAGTGTATGGTGCACATTTTACTTTGTGTTGGTGCTTTTAACTGGAGTTGTGTGTGTATGGTGCACATTTTACTTTGTGTTGGTGCTTTTAACTGGAGTTGTGTGTGTGTTAGCTGCTGGTGCTTTTAACTGGAGTTGTGTGTGTTAGCTGCTGGTGCTTTTAACTGAAGTGTGTGTGTGTGTGTGTGTGTGTGTGTGTGTAAATGCCCCAGGTGCTTATGGTGGTGTGGTAGGGAATACCTCAGGCTTGAACCCTGTACCCTGTATGCAGGTGTTAAAGACTTGAGTTCCCTACCCACCACCATTTGTAAAAAAATTGCAGATTTTTGCCTCATATTTGATCTGATCTGTTCCTCATAATATCTGTGGTTTGTAAATGTTGCAATGCTTGATATTTGATGGTGTAGTAGTAGCATTGTTGCCTCACAGCTGCAGGTTCTCAGGTTTGATTCTTGGCTGGGGTTCCTTCTTTGTGGGGTCTGTATCTTCTCCCTGTGTTTGTGTGGGTTTGCTTTTGTGTCCTCCCATGTTACAAAGACATGTCTGCAATATTTCTTCCTGGGCCTCTGCTGAAACTGTCCTGATTAACAAATGTTAAATAAAATTGACAGGCATTTGAATTTCAGACTTCAGGTTTCTGAATGTTTAATTCCTTGCAGATTTGATGGTGCAGTGGTAGTATTGTTGCCTCACAGCTATAGGTTTTCTGGTTTGATTCTTGGTTGGGGTGGCTTCTGTGTGGAGTCTGCATCTCCTCCCTGTGTTTGTGTGGATTTGCTCTGGTACCCTGTCATTTTACAAAGACGTGTCTGCAGTATTAATCCCTGCGTCTCTGCTGAAAATTGTTTTTGTTCTGTCCGCAGTAAAATTGACCGGCATTTGAATTTCAGACTTCTGAATGTTTAATTACTTGCAGATTTGGTGGTGCAGTGGTAGTATTGTTGCCTCACAGCTATAGGTTTTCTGGTTTGATTCTTGGTTGGGGTGGCTTCTGTGTGGAGTCTGCATCTCCTCCCTGTGTTTGTGTGGATTTGCTCTGGTGCCCTGCCATTTTACAAAGACGTGTCTGCAGTATTAATCCCTGCGTCTCTGCTGAAAATTGTTTTTGTTCTGTCCGCAGTAAAATTGACTGGCATTTGAATTTCAAACTTCATGTTCTTCAGAATACATAGTAGCACAACCTTTTTTCTAGCAATTTTCTAAGTTTATAAGATGAATATTTTAAATTTGTCCCTATTTTTGGGACTGTATTCCCCCCATTATTGGCTTCGTCCAGGTTTTTGTGCTAAGGTTGACAGCTATGGCAAGAACTGAATTCACTGAATATGGACTGTAGAATTGTGCATATTTACTGATAAAGGTGCACTGTAGAATTGTGCATATTTACTGATAAAGGTGCACTGTAGAATTGTGCATATTTACTGATAATGGTGGACTGTAGAATTGTGCATATTTACTAATAATGGTGGACTGTGGAATTGTGTATATTTACTAATAATGGTGGACTGTGGAAGTCTGAGTAGACTTTTTTATGATAAATGTTCTCAACTGGGCAGTTTTGCCATTATGGGTGCATATGTTTTGTTTCATTGCTTACTGGAAAAATGTTCAAAACAAATTTAAAACACCCTCTAACAAGTGTACTGTATTGTACAAGGAATATAATTTTAGTACAATGAGGAAGGTGTGTCAAAGAGCACATGTATGTTTCATATGCAAGGGGCCTATGATTCAAAACAGCCCAAAATTAATCTTTATCTGCCACTGGCAAAATGTATTTTCTTTGAATGTGGGTTTCAATGCTGTTTCAATGAATGTGAGTTTCAAGGGCAGAGAAGTTTTAATGCTAAATTTTCATTGTGAGACTGCATTGCTTTGTTTAACAGATGACTTAATGTTTGTGCTGTAAAATACAAAATAAAACTTTCAAATGAAGTCCAACTCATCATTGAAGTAAAGCAGTATGCACATTAGTGTTTATGGTAAATGGAGTGAAATAGCCAAGTAATGGTTCATTGGAATGGCTGCAGAGGCTCCATTCAACCATTATTTTGTCAGGGGGGGTGGGGGCAGCAAACTCAGACAGGCCCAGCTGAACTATACCTCCCAACTGTCCAGATTTTCAAAGAATGAATAGATTTTTGCTTCTTATTTTTGGTTTGTTGTTCATAAAATTTGTAGTTTTAATTCCTAAATGATTTGCCAGAAGTCACTAAATAATAAGTTTCAGACTTCATAACCTTCATAAAAATGCATGTTAAAGTAAGAACTGTTCTATGAACTGGCTCAATTTATACAAGAGCAATTTTTAGTAGTGTTTATATGTGGCCCCAATATATTTGGCCTTGTTCAGATTTACTGCATTAACAGGTTGAGAGGTACATGCAAATAAATTGCTTTATAGAATTAGGCATAGCCAACCTCTCAACTGTCCCCAATTTTTGGCTCAAAATGTTGCTCTTCCCCTAATAATCCCTCGAAAAATAGCAATTTTGGAAGAAAACATGGAGGGTTTACAATTAAGAAATAACTGTAATAATCAAAGTTATAGATTACTTGAAATGCATGTAGATTCTTTTATTTTGTCAGCTGCTCAAGGTAGCAGTACTAATATTAAAGTGTCCCTTCTTTGACAGGTAGCAGCTGTATTGTGTGTCTATTTTATATTTTTGCATCACATTTTTGGTCCATTTTTCATAAAATTGTGTTTTTTGGCAAATTAGTGACAAATCACTAAAGACTGAAGTTAGAAAATGACAGACATTTGAGTTTCAGATTTTATACCCTTCAGAAAATTCATACTAATGCAAGACCCATTCTATAATCTTTCTAAGTTTATTAGAGCAATATTTAAAAATTGTCCTTATTGTTGTGCCTTTGTCCCACTTCTGTGTATGGCTTTGTCCAGATTTCTTGCTCTTGAGGTTGAGAGGTATGACAAATGTGTCAGGGCCATCACAGTCAGCCAGAGAGATTTCAAATTGTGACATGCTTGTTGCACCCACTCCCCATGTAGTGACTCTGGATGTGTCCAAGCAAGGCAAGGAGTAGTTGTATCTACCTTGGATGGGGAGGACACACTGCATAAGTACTACAGTGGCTTTTTATCTGTCCTTGATTTTGCAGAATGGTCTGGTTTCTGTCATATTTTTGTACTGTTGATTTATGCTTATTGCTCAGATTTATGCTTATTACTCAAAGTGCCTGTTGCTCTGTGTTTAAGTAGCAATGCTTTAATGACCATAAGGTAAGCTTGTCTGACATCGTAAGATGCAAGTAAGCTTTAATAAGCATACTGTTAAAGAATTGCCAACATTGAAAGCCTTTCTGTTGTTGCCATGCAGAGAATACTTGACTAGATAATGTATAAGCCTTGGGTATTAAAGGACAGGATTCCATTATTTTAAAGCTCATTACACTTGTTGGAGACTTCCAGTCATCTCTACAGACTTTACCAGTAAACTAAACAGAATGCCAATCATGTGTGGTCCATAACCTGTACAGTAATCCTTTAAGCAATGTATCTTGAGCTTGTTTCTTGTTTGCTTTTCGTTTTTTACTTTTATCATGTTTTCCCCATGAAACAAGTTGTCAGGCAGCAGGTCTTTTTTGGATAAGAAACATTTTTACAAGTGGGGGCATCACATAGATTTCTACTTTCAGCATGTTGCTTGGTACTTTAATAAAGCTGAATATATTATAATTAGAACTGCAGTGCAAGGAGAAGTGGTTTGAGTTGAGTGCTTCTGGTTTTTCTTATACTTGATTTTGACTGGCATTCCAGTAATGTATTTAAAAAGTAATTTATTTTTTCATGTCTCACAACCTTTTGTTTCCATCTAGATATTAAGTAAGCTGTCATGCAGCCAATGCATTGAAATATTTTTATTCTTCTACACTTATTTTTGTCTTGATTGGACTTTCATAATGATGGTTTGCCACCCAGGGCAGCGTATTTAATTAAAGTTAGTTTTTTGTGGTTTTGTGCATAGCTCCTCCCCTTTATGTTGGACCACACCCCTTCCATTTGACCCCACCCATTCAGTGTCTCCTGCAACCCCCCTGTGATTTGAAGTCACCAGCCGCCACTGGGAGTTGGCTGAAACTTCTTCATCTGTCCATCCCCCTAACATGGAGTCTAGGATGATGGACAGATATAGGAAGCGGATGTTTTCTTCAGTGACTTTTACCATGAAGTCTCTGAATTACTTGTGCCACTTTACCCGTCTACAGAGGGATCTCCTTAAAGAGCTTGGAGATACCCTTCAAGATCCATCAGCTGAGGGGGCCCAGGCCAGGGTTGCTTCCCAGTTGGCGACTCTTAATTCAGTGGTTAACTCCACCATGAGGCACATTTCTTATGCAGCCGATGGGGCGAGTAGAGCTGCAGGCACAGGTGTCGCTCTGAGGAGACATGCTTGGATGCGGCTTTGTAACTTTGCGGAACCTTTCAGAGCATCTTTCAACAACACCCCCTTTGATGGTTCCTCTCTCTTTGGATCTCAGGTGAAGGACACCCTTACCAGGTGTGAACAGGAAGGCAAGACTCTCTCTGCTGTAGGGGTCCGTTTTTCCACTCCTTCCAGACCATATCCCAAGAATCAGAAGAGTGGAAAGATGTGGTTCTGGAATGTCTGACACACGTGGTGAGTTTCCCTCCAGGGGCAGAGGAGGGAACAATAACAGACGCCGACCTCGTGGTAGAGGGGGTCCGCAACATCAGGGCAGCAGAGAATCTTTTTCTGACAAGCCCTTCCAGCATCCCTGAAGGGTTGACCCGCTGTCCACCTCTGGAGGCAGTTGGGGGAAGATTATCGCTGTACCCAAGAGCCTGGCAAGACATAACACAAGACAAATGTGTACAGTCTGTTATATCCGAAGGTTACAAAATTCCCTTAGTTCGTGCACCATTCTTGCCGAACACGTCCCTTCCAGATGTTCCACCCAATCTAAGGGATCAAGCAGTTCAGGAAGTTGCAAAACTGCTAAGAAAAAGGGCCATCCAGCAAGTCCCAGCAGACCAGCAAGGATCCGGAATTTACTCAAGGTTCTTTTTGGTGCCAAAAAAGACAGGGGACTGGAGACCCATTTTGGATCTCAGCAGACTAAACAGGTCTGTACAAAGAACCAGGTTTCACATGGTCACGCTACATTCCATTTTACCCTTCCTGGGTCAGGACAATTGGATGTGCTCCATAGATCTTCTGGATGCGTACTACCACATCAAAATGGACAGGCAGTCCAGAAGATTCCTGTGCTTCCGGCTGGGATCCAGCCATTATCAGTTCAGAGCTCTGCCCTTTGGTCTCACCACAGCCCCCAGGGTGTTCACCAAATGTATGGCAGTAATTACCGCTCATCTGAGACGGCAAGAATTCCAGGTGTTTCTGTATCTAGACGACTGGCTCCTCACTGCTACCACCAGACATCATCTTCTGCAAGCCAGAGACTATACCATACAGACATGTTTCAGACTAGGTATCACTATAAATTTCAAAAAGTCTGCTTTGTCGCCTTGTCAGTCTATCACCTTTATAGGCACAAACTTAAATACAAAAGACAGGTCAGCCAGCCTTCCACCAGACAGGGTGTTAGTGATTCGGCAGCATGTCCAGGTCTTGTTAGGTTGCAAGAGAATTCAAGCCAGGTTTGTACTTCAAACCCTGGGTCTCATGGCAGCGGCAATCATACTCGTCCCTCTGGCCCGTTTCCACATGAGGATTCTCCAGTGGCTCCTTTTCACCCAATGGTCCTTTCAGCAGCTTCCCATGTCTCACATGATTATCATTACAGAAGCATGCATAAAGCACCTTGCGTGGTGGATGGTCTCCCCATCAGTACCCCTGGGCAGACCATTTGTACTTCCCCCTCCAGTTGCTACGGTAACCACGGACACCTCCCTGATTGGGTGGGGGGGCATTATCAGGGCAGAACAGTCCAAGGCACCTGGCAACCTCAGGAGTACCATCTGCACATAAACGTCTTGGAGATGAGAGCTGTGCTTTTAGCGTTGCAAGCTCTTCAGGACTCTCTTCCTACCGGGATAGTTGCAATTCAAATGGACAATATGTCAGTTGTATGGTACATCAACAATCAGGGTGGAACCAGGTCCTACCCCCTATGTTGAGAAGCACTCAGACTCTGGCAGTGGGCTATCTCTTCCCAATGGTTTCTGACTGCAACGCATATCCCTGGGAAATCCAACGTCATAGCAGACAGGCTGAGCAGAGCTATTCTGATGTCTCATGAGTGGTCTCTGAATCAAGTAGTGGCGGACGAAATCTTCCACAAATGGGGGCAACCTTGCTGCGACCTCTTTGCCACCCCCTTCAACATCAAGTGCAGCAACTTCTTCTCTCTCCTTCCACATCCAGAGTATTCCCCCAGAGACGCTGTAGTCCACGATTGGCCTCAGGGACTTCTATATGCATTTCCCCCATTTCCTCTAATTCCCAAGCTGATACAGAAAGCTACCGTTTTGGGTCACAAAATGATCCTCATTGCCCCGCACTGGCCTCGACAAATATGGTTTCTGTTCCTGCATCATTAACTTATCGAGCAGCCTTCGACTATGTAACCAATTCCAGACCTTCTGATCCATCAATCGGGTGGGCTGCATCACTCCCTACAATCTCTCAAGCTAACGGCTTGGTTGCTCCACTTCCAACCCTAGCCAGGCTTCCGGATATCTCCCAGTCAGTGCGTGAAATCATTTTATCATTGCACAAATCTACCACTAGAAAAACTTACGCTAGTAAGTGGAAATGTTTTTCTTCCTGGGCAGAGGCTAAGATCCTTTTTCAGCCCCTGTTCACCACATCTTGGAATTCCTCACAGAGTTTTTTCATGCTGGCTCCACTTCGGCTACAATTAGAGTGCAGTTAGCCGCAATTTCAAATTTTCACATTGGCCTTTCAGAAAGCAGTATAATGTCTCATAAGCTTTGTAAGGCCTTTCTCAAAGGAACCACTCTGCTCAGGCCCCCGGTTAGAGATCCTCCACCGCCATGGGATCTGAATTTGATTCTAGCCTCTCTAATTTTGCCCCACTTCGAACCGGCAGCTTCCTGTTCACTGAAGTTTTTATCATGGAAAACACTTTTTCTGGTAGCAATCACTTCAGCCAGATGAGTTTCCGAGCTACAGGCTCTTTGCATACGTCCCCCCTACCTAGTGTTCCACAAAGACAGGGTTGCTCTTAGGACTAATCCATCCTTCCTTCCTAAGATCTCTTCTGAGAACAACTTGAATCAGTCCATTGACCTTCCTGTGTTTTTTCCCAACCATTCCAACAGGGTGGAATATAAGTTACATCAGTTAGCTGTTCACAGACAACTGCGTTTTTATTTGCACAGGGCTAAGGCCTTCAGAAAATCGGATCAGCTTTTCCTCTCTTATGCAGAGGGCAAACAAGGTATACCAGTATCAAAAGTAACTTTATCCAGGTGGCTGACTTCTATCATTACTTTTATCTGTCAGCTAAGGAATAAACAATTGCCTGTTAAACCAAAAGGGCACTCCACCAGAGCATTAGCCACTTCGGTTGCTTTTCAGGCTAGGTTGCCCATGGAATCTATTTGTGCAGCAGCTACGTGGGCAAACCCTCATACTTTCATCTTGCATTATAAGTTGGATGTGATTTCCAGGAGCAGAGCTGATTTTGGTTCCACTGTTCTGAAGAGTCTGTTCCATTGAGCCACCCAGGATATTAGGTGGTAGGGACGCTGTCCCAACCAACAAGAATGAAGGCAAGATAGACAACTTAACATAAAGAAGTTATGTACCTACCATAATGTTCCATGTTAGTTGTCTTCTCTTGCCTTCTTTCTTGCGTCCCCCCTCCATCCCCCTATCCTACTAGACCGAGAAGAGTTTCTCTATAACATTCCTCAGGCTGAGCTTTCTCTGGCTATCCCACTCTACCTAGTGATCTTTATAGTTGGGCTTATGTATGATAAGGATAGGATTCCTTCATTATTTTGTCTGCTGTTAGTCTTACCAAACGAGATCTGGGTATCTAGCGCCAGGCATCATGGGATATGGGGAGGGCTCGAGCCAGTTTGTAGCTCTCGAGCTTTAGAAGATGGCTGAGTCAGAGCTGAGGATCTGCTCCGAACCCAACCAGCAAGAAAGAAGGCGAGAGGAGACAACTAACATGGAACGTTATGGTAGGTACATAACTTCTTTATCTAAAAGATGACTGTTATCTCATATCCATAGCCACAGGCTTCAAGAATCTTATAAGATTCTTTGTGTCCTTCAGGTTTGTGGTTTCTGTGACTCTAATGAGTCTTCTTGGCAGGTTACACATGTGAAAAATTAATTTTTTTAAATACATCAACTCAGCATTCTCATCCTCTGCATTGTCAGATTCCAGTTTCAGGCTTTATCAAAAAAGAACTCCAGGGGCGGAGACAGTAAATTGCTCAAAATCCTGGTCTCCCTTATGATTACCTGATTTAAAGGGATATTTTCGATCTAAAGAGTTAAGGCCCTTATACATAACACAAGCACTACAATTCAAAGTAGAAAAGGATAATGACGATGAAGCGGGTGGGAGGTTTCAAGAAATAAGGAAAGAGTGGGATTTTGGATGCAGATCCTTAAGGAGAATAACAACAGTCATAAATAATATTATATTAATAAAGTATCAGAAAGTATGCTAAGAATTAAGCCAATTTGGGAATGAAGAAAGGAGATTATGCCAGTAGGGAAGGCTGCAATTAGGGGTACAGAGAATAGGCAAGAGGGAGTGATAATTTACTAGAAGAAACTGACAAAGGAACCAAGGTAATGGGAACAAATAAGGTAATAGAACGGGAAGAGGCCAAGAAGATATTTGAACTGAAGGCTAGGGATTACCTTCTCTGTCAGGGATTATCATCAATGTGTAGGTAAAGAAAAAAAGGATAGGGGAATTCTCATTGAAAGACTTGCACTGGTTGAGTTTTTAGGTGAATTTAGAACAGAAGCTGTTGTTAAAAAAAATTAGTAGGGCATATAAAATATTGCACAATAACTATAGGAATCAATGAGAGGAGGTTAGAAAAGATTGGGAAGAGAGATTAATCAGTTCAGAAAGAAGCAATGGGAGGGCATTTGCATGGCTCTCAAATATTCAACAATGTCTAGAAGATTTAGGAAATTTTTTAGAAGTGTTTGCAGAGGTACTTTTATACCTCAAGCAGATGTCAGGAATTTTTCTTCAGGTAGATGTCAAATGCTGGAGGTGTAATGGGGAAGAAAGAGGTACCTGGGAGCATATGTTTTTTGAGTGTAATCAGTTGGCAGACTTTAAAAATTCCAAGGAATACTGGGCGAGCAAATTAAGTAACCAAGTTTTTTTTTTGAGCTGGGATACAGGATCTGAATTGCCCAGACGTAGAAAGGTCTTGTTAAGTTTAATTTTTGTGGCTGCCAAAAAACAAGTACTACAAAATGGAAATCAAGGCCTAAACCAAAAATACTTCAAATAATGAAAATTGTAACAGAGATAAAAGAACAATGCATGCAGAAAAATGCTTCAGAGGAGGAATGAGGTTTAAGAGAAGGCAGGACTTGAACAAGTTATGTAATTGGAGTGATTATACTACATAGAAGATTATTTGAGATGTGTAATGTTTGTAAATATTAACTTGTTAATATGGTTTGATTACAGCTATATAAATGTAAGTTTGCTTATTTCACAAGTAATAATTCAGTAAAGGTGTTTTTAAAACAAAAATCCAAGTCTTCCCTTTTCTCCTCCAGCCCCAAGTCAATCTGAAACTACAGACACCTCATATTTTGCTTGGGGAGCAGTTTCTATGGGGTTAAAGGTAAAAAGTCTATGGATCACTTAAGGGAGGCAAACTTATATAAATGACAAGGAAATGTTGGCTGTAATCCATGGATGGCATAGAATCTCTTCATCATTTGTGATGCACAGGACCCCATGAGATTATAGACAGTACCACAGTGACATTGTACATTATCTTCTGTGCAAGATGGCTGTGTCGGATTGGGAGGTAGCTCTACGACATTCCTCAACCCTACAAGCATCTTACATTCCATCAGATCATAATTTGGTCACAGACAAGCTGACCAACACCAGAACAGACCCTCACGAATGGAAATACAATGAGGAGTCTTTCAGGAACTGGTCCTAAAATAGATCTGTTCACCTCCTTTCAAAACAGAGAACTAAATTAATTCTACATTAGAACTCTTTGCAGGCCCTTTTGGAAAAAAATGCATTCTCGTTTCCTTCCTTTGCACTGATATGTAGTGTAATTCTCAATTCTGGAACTTCAGAAGGACTCTTTAGAAATCATTGTGGTGACTCCCTTTTGGTCAAGGCAACTTTGGTTCTCACTACTTACGAAACTGGCCAACCTTCCTCACCAAAGACAAGGGGAGTTTGATACTTCCTGTTCTCAAGCAACTTCAGATAACTGCCTGGATGACTCAACGCTGATACCTCTTAAGCATCTCTTTCATGAAGATGTGCAGCAGGTAGTAAAGCAGGTAAGAATGCATGTTACTAGGAAATCTTATATTGGCAAGTGGAAACAATTTTCTTTTAATGCCTAGTCAATACCTAGGGCCCTCTCAGGGATTATGTACCACTGGCTCTGAAATATTTTTGTGAGTTTCTATCTTCTGGTCTTTCTTATTCTTCTGTCAAGGTTCACCTAGCAGCCATTTCTGCAACTAGGTTGTCCCCTCTCCCCTCTGTATTTGGTGAAACAGTTTCTAAAGAGGGTTTAACATCTGAGTCTACCCAGAAAAACAGGTGGTTTCTTCTTGGGATCTTAAAGTTGTGCTGGAAAAGTTAAATATATCTCCATTTGAACAGGCTCATCAGCCTGATTCTTATTGTTCTCACCTCTGCAAGAAGAATATATGAGTTACGAAGAATCAGTCCCTCAGTTTATGCCCAGAGTTGTTTCAGATTTTACTTTGACTCAAGCTATCCATCTCCCAGTGTTCTATCCAGATCCTCAGAACTAAGGAAAAAAGGATTTTACTTATTCTGGACATGCAGAGGCAGCCCAGGTACTATCTTGACAGAACTAAGTCCTTCTAGAAAAATAGAGCAGTCCTTTATTTCTTATGAGGGCACAAAGAACTGACAACCCTTGTCAAAACAGAGCATTCTGAGATGGTTGTCCTCAACTATAGCTTTTTGTTATTCCCACCATGGCACATCTGTTCCATGCAGCATCAATGTAGATTCTATTAGAAATTTGGAGTCCACATTGGTGTACTAGAAACAAGTTGACTCTAGAACTTCTAGAGGCAGCAGCATAGTCTTATATACATACATTTACAAAGCATTACACACTGGATTCCTTTTCCAGGTCCAGGACCAGCTTTGCTGGGATCATTTACCAGGGGCTCCTGGATTCTTATTCTTCTTCCTCCCAGGTCGAATAAGCTTTGGTAATCAACCCATATAGCCAAAGACTACTGCAGCGGTGAGAATGATGAACATAATATATTAATGTAAGTTGCACTTACCATAAAAGTCGATGTTTGAATTCCTCATTGCTGCAGTAGCTGCACCCACCCTCCATCCCTCTGCTTATGTATATAGTTAGTTGTTGGGATATAAAGTTATTTGTTACTCTTTATATAATTTAGAGGTTCAGAATGGACAAGCTGCTCTCTGTGTATGGATAAGAAAGTGTTGAAATTATCCACACTCTGACTGCTGATTCACCTCAAAGGTACTAGCCAATTAGCAATTTAGTAGGTGTGGGAGGGAGCAAGAGCTTTGTGAAGCTGGCCAGTTTTTGTCTCCAAGGCAAGATACCACCCTCATAGCCAAAGGCTACTGCAGCAGTGATGAATTCTAACACCTACTGTTATAGTAAATTCAAATTACACATTTGTACTTTTTGTGTGAAATATGGCTTTTTGGCCAAAAACTTCTACAGCTTGTAGTCCTCTTTTGTCGTTCTTTTATTAACTAATTCCAGAATTTGACTATTGAGCCTTCTTTCTTATGCCACAAATGGACTATTCATTTTCATCATAATGGGGAGTTATTCAAGAAAACAGTCAGGTGCTGGAAACAGTGTTGTCATCTACAGTGGGCCAGGGATTTTCTAGTTAACATTGTAATTTACATGTATGACCGTTTAGTGTCCCTCAGATAGAGTGCAATTGGGTATAAAACAGGGCTGTCACACATTTCTGCAGGTGAAGTAAGCAGATGTGTCATAAAGTTTTTCCAGTTTCCACTGTAGAAATCACTATACAGTACATGCTGCTGGACATATGCCTCACCCTCTTTCCTAGGAGAGGCACAACTCCTTCATTTCTTCCCCATAGCAGTCAACTCCTATACTAGTTACAATTCCAGAGCCACTACTTGAAATTCAGTTGTCAGAGCTGTAGTCAGGGTTGTCTGCCTCTGTGCCACAGAGTTAACAGTTTTCATTTGTCTCATGGCTGTATTCTAAGCCACACAGCTGACAGGTTTCATTTATCTGCAAGATGTGTTTGCTTCAGAGTTGATTTTGTCATTTCGGGTTTGGGGAAGCCTTATAGGTTCATAGGTTCATACTAGGCTATCTGCCCTGGGGCAATTATAAGCCTAGCCCGATTCTGTATGGCTTACGCCACCCCTTGATTTGAGTATACTGTGCCCTTTTTAAGGTTTAGTTTACTGTGCCTCTGTCTAATAGTGACACGGGAGTAATCCCTGGGACAAACCTACGATCCCCCATCCACTTAGCCTACTGCCACTGGAAGAAAAAAAAACTTGCAACTGTGCTGCTCAAAGCATACTGTTTGTGATGGCCAGCAGAACCTTTCAGTTTATTAGCTGTATACAGGAAGTCTTCACTGATTTATTGCTTAAAATTCTTTAGTAAAACCATTTTTGTCCAGAGGATACCATAGCAGATGACAAAGCAGTACTCATTCCTCAGTTTGGAACATGGAGTGTCTTTGTTAACAGCAATCTCAGCAAACATGTATGAATTGTAGATGTTGCTGAGTAATATTTATCACCTTACTCTCCTAGGTGTGAAACATGAATGCTACTGGATCCCATTTAAGAGAGTGATCTGATTACCTGTGAAAGAATGGTCAGGCTTTTTGTTCTGTACATTACTGATTAACTATGTTTTTTTTTTATTTGCGCACCCTTGTGGCCAGAAATCTTCCTGACTAGGAAGAGTATTGCAGTCTGAGATCAAGTTTTAGTAGGGTCACATACTTCATCAAATAATGAACAAACAGACATAATACTGATGAAGCTTCCTCCTCACTGGCACAAAACATGAAAACTTCTCACCCGTTCATAAATTCAGTTGGGAAGCTTATGAATAGTGGTCCGAAGCCTGATTGCTATAACCTTATAATGATATCTTCTGTGTATGTGTGTGTGTGTGTATATGTGTGTGTGTGTGTGTTTCTGTGTATTTTCTTATGAATACATGTGGAACTTGTAACAGTTTCTGCATCAGCAAAACTATAATGAAACGCTCAAAGAGAGTTTACGAACATATTACTGCCATTAAGAAACACTCTGCAGTGTGGGAATTTCAAGAAGTTCACATTTTTGTGTTAGTGTTTCAACTGATCCCTTCAAAGGAGATTATAATATTCAGTTAGAATGTAGTGAGACTGATTGGTGCATCAGATTATTTTTGACAAAAAGCCTGGTTTAAATGATCACATAAACATTACATTTTTTTTAATGGCACACAAATTGTAATTAAATGAAATATATTTTAACTATACACACACACACATATATATACATATAAACGTCTTTGTCATATATGAATGTTAGTTACATCAAGTAATTGTGGTTTATAAAATATTTGAGTATTGTTTTATTTATTAGATAATTGGTATATATGCATTGAGGAAGTAGAAGTATTTATTCTGAGGAAGTTCTAATAGAAATAAAGAATGAAAGCGCTTAAGAAATATTTTCTTCCTTAGTTGTTTCATTGGGCTGGCAGAAATTGCTTTAGATGAGTGTTTGAAGTTTTGTTGCTTTTTTTGGGGCTCATAGGCACATTTTTGAAGTTTTTAAGTTTGAAATAACTTGGTTCTTCTGTTTGTCTAATTTACTGCACTGTTTTTATGGCCAGCTCTGCCATCTGTAAGCTTTTAATGTAGTCAGCAGTATGCTTGCACTTCTTCATTTGCATCTTTTGGCATATCCGTTGCCACCCTTCTGCACTAATCTCAAAATTTACTTCTCAATATCTTTCAGAGTTTTAAGTTCCAAATCACGTATGACAATCACTTACACAAATGCCTTTTGAGATACAATTTACAGAAACATATAATCTGATGTCATTTTCATTCATTCCACAACTCTTGGGTTTGGATCCGATCCTCGGGTCTGACTCAGCCACTTCTTCCAGCTCGTGGGCTGGCATCTCACATTAAAAAACTCCTCCCTTTACCCATACTGCCCTTGTCACCTTACATACCTCAGATCTCATTTGCTGCCATATCATTCGGAAGTGGTCCCTTTAAACCTTTTAAAAAGTTACTGTTAAATCTCTTTTGCCCTTTTTACATTACTCTTAGAGTATTCCTTAAATATCATTCTTGGTATCTTGTATAGTGGTCTTTAGTATTTCCTTTTTAATTACCATTATTGGTATTTTCTTCTCTTTTCTTATCTGTTAAAAAGAAGGATTTTTCTAACTTACTCCTTTTGTTGTTTTGCTATGTCTGACAAACCTTCAGGATTTAAAAAAATGATGGCCTGTGGCCACAAAATACCCATCGCAGACACACACTCAAAGTATTGTTTAGGCCCCTCTCATCTGCACTCTGTGACATCTGTAAAGGGGGTTTAATTCACGTACCTTAATCGAAGGAAAAATACACTAATTCTTAGGGGATTGCTCCCCTCTAAACCTGCTTCTTCAGTGTCTGAGACTCAACCCCCTAAAAGAGTAGACAAAAAAGGAGATTCTCACACTAAAGAATCACATAAGAGATCTCTGGATCCGTCAACATCTGCTACTTCATTTCCTTTATCTGAGCCTTCTCTTAAACCTATATCAACTAAATCTCCAAGGATCCATTCACCTCAACTTTTGCCTTATCTGATCTCCTCTCAGCTCCTATCCCCCTTTTTGGCACAATCTGCTAGGCACCATTCAAGACTCTCATCCACAGCCTCATCCATTCGATCTTCCAAGAGCCTTACAGAAGCTGATGTGGACTTCCTCAAGACACAGATATAAATGGGAGTTCTCCCGGCTTTGACCCCATTGGGTCCAGAGACCCTTGTCAGTACTACTCCTGTATTATTAGCTCCTCCTCTGATACAACCATCAGATTCAGAGCCATTGGATCCAAAAGTCCTGGCGTCATCTGCCTCGGATCCAAATATGTTGGTATCTTTGTCTCCATTGGTGTCTCTGAGTGGTCTGGTACTGAGTACTTCAGAGACGGACAACTTTCAGAGCCATAGCATCGGTGCTGGCTCCAGGGTGTTGGATTCAAATCCGAAGTTCTTGGAGCCATCTTTGCCCCTCAGAGCTTTGGGATTGGACAGCTTGACTCCTACTCCCTCCTTGAGTAGTTTGCCTTTCAGATGAAGGGAACCGACATTTCATAAGCCTGTCTTATTGGATCCGTCAGTGTCTTTTTCTCCAAGGCATTTTTCCTGTGAGGAAGTCGAGAGAGCCTTCTGTGTTCCCAGAGCTCAGACTTCTCTTCCCTCTTTGGCTTCCAACTACCCAGTACCATATGATTCTGCTTCCAGAGCCTTGTTCATCCATTCCCGTGGGACAGCCAATCTGAACCAGTCTCTAGACCACCCAGCAGGGTGTAGTAATCTCTTCCCACACCTTTCCAGAGCATCCCACAGAAGAAGTACCTAAGAAGAGGAAGTGCAAAAGGAGGCACTTAGACTCTTTGCAAGAGTCTGTCACAGAGGACACTGACTTTAATGAAGGTGAATGGTCCCCCAGATCACCACCCACCAACGTCTCATTTGGAGACATCTTAGAGCTCCTGAAACAAAGATGTGGTTGGTCTCCCACTAACCCTTCCCAGGAAGAGTCAGTGTTCCTGGAAGCCTTTGGCTCTGGCTCATCTGTCTCCTGGGTGACCACAACCGCAGATGAGCTCATTGATTTGCTCTCTCGGCAGGCATGGAAGAAGCCTATTCCTAAGAGACCAGATAGGATACTGGCACCACCCAAGTACAGAACATATTGGAGTAAGGGAGCACCCATTGCTGCCATAGTTGTAGTGGCAGCCACTAAGAAAGAACTGCAGAACAAAGTTCCTCTGTTCACCCCCCCCCCCCCAACAGGGAGTCTTCTGCACTGGACAGATTAAGTCGTTGAATTATTTGGCACATTTTACAAGACTTCATAGAGTTTTAATTAAAGATCTTTCCAAATCCCTCTCTGGGACCATATCCTCTGAGGTAGAGAGTACTATTTCCTCGCAGTTGTCTACCCTTCAGTCCATTTCAAACTTGTCTATGAGACATATCTCCCACGTGGCTGAAGTACCTCTTGGATGCCTGGTTCAGGCATTTCCATCAGAAAACTTACCAGGATGTGCTTGTGTGACTTTGCAGATCCCTTCAAACCTTCCTTCGTTAAAGCTTCCTTTGAGTGAAGTTCCTTATTTAGCTCGAAAGTTAAAGACATACTCTCTAGGTGTGTGCAGGATGGAGAAGCCCTGTTAGCTATGGGCGTACATTTTTCAACCCCTCAACAGACCTTTTCTAGGAATCAACAAGATGGTCAGAAAATGTGGTTCTGAAAATCCCAGGGTCCCTTCCAAGATCCACATGGAGACAGTTCCCCCAAGGGCAGAGGGGGGAACTATAATGAAAGATGCTGTCCCCGCAGCAGAGGTGGTCCACATAACCAGGTATCTGATACTTTCTCTGGCAGATCCTATCAGTGCTCCTGAAAGGAGGCCCAACTGTCCCTCTCTGGAGGCAGACAGGGGTTATTTATCTCTGCACCAGATAGGCTGGCTAGAAATTACAAATGATTCATGGGTGCAGAGGATAATATCCTGAGGTTATATAATACCATTTTTCTCATTCACTCCTGATAGTATTAAACAAAAGCCCTGATATTCCACCCAATCAGAAAGAAGCAGCAGCACTAGAAATAAACAAGCGGCTGGAAAAAATAATCATCTAAGAAGTCCCTGCAGACCAGAGAAAGTCTGGATCTTACTCAGTGTTCTTTTTAGTGCCAAAGAAAACAGGACACTGGAGACCATTCTTGGATCTCAGCAAACTAAATTGATAGTTCAGTATACAGATTTTTGAATGGCCACTGTTCAGTCCATTCTGCCTTTTTTGTACAAGGACAACTGGATGTGCTCAATAGACCTGCAGGATGCATACTACCATGTAAGAGTGCAGGTTACTCAAGTGGAGCTTGACTTGCGGATATGCAGCATTCCCATCAAGGTGGGGGTCCATGATCACCTTGTATGCCGGAAAGAGTACACCTCTGTATGAAACTGAGTAGAGGGATAGGGCTTTTAGCCTATCTGTGTATGGTAGATGTTTGAAGCCCTGGATTCTCCAGGTGAGAAAGCTGTGTGATCTCTCCAGCTGCTGCAGGTGCTTTGCGAGGTACATGCCAAAAGGGGTGTTGTACTCAATAATGGGCCTTATAAGGGAAGAATACAGGGATGTTATGACCTCCTTGTCCCTGGATGAGATACTCTTACTTATAAGATGGGCCATGTAGAAGGCTTTCCATACAATGGAAGCAACATGGTGGTCAAAAGTCAGGTTGCTATCTAACTGGGTGCCCAAGTCCCTCACGACTGATTGTTTGCTTAGGGCATTGTTATTAATATGATCATTTGTGGGGACGTCACTCTCCCCAAAGGAGATGATGATGCAATTTTTAGTATTCAGCTTGAGGCCGTGTTTCTGGCACAAGTCATTTGTCTGAGTGCGATCCTCTTGGAGGATGTCCACATCACTAGGGGAATTGATGACAGCACCCAGCTTGCAATCATCTGCAAACTTGGTCAGCCATAGCCCACTGGTTTTGGCCTGCACCTCAGAAAAGTATATCCCAAATAACTAGAGGCCCCATGACAGAATCTTGGGATACACCGCTTGTTATAGGTCTACTGCTTGAGGTGGCTTCCTCTGTTTTGACTTCGTGGGTTCTATCAGTGAGCCAGTTTGTTAACTATCTGGTAACATATGGATTGATGCCTAGTTGAGAGAGTTTATCTATTATACCCAAGTGAGGAATAGTGTCTTCATAGAGGCCCATTCAATACTAAACCATGATTATAATGTGTTTATGTCTAGAATAGCTAAAAGAATGGCAAAAGTGATGCTAAAACTGATATATATATATATATATATAGATCAATGTGATTTTCTGAAGGGGAAGGAAACATTTGACAACATTAACAGAACACTGATGATCCAGAGGGAAGCAGAATGTAAGAAAATACCACTGTTGTTGGTGGGTCTTGATGCAGAGAAAACATTTTACAGAGTATGCTGGGACTTTATTAGCAGAGCAATGAAAGCATGTGCATTCCCTGATAAAACTATAAGTTTGATAAGGAGGATATATGAGCGATTGGAGGTGAAAATTAAAGTGGGTAGGGTCTTCTCTGATAATTTCTGCTTGAGCAGAGGAACCAGGCAGGGGTGTCCTCTCTCCCCTTAATTATTTGCATTATATTTAGAGCCATTGTCAAAGAAAATAAGGGACTCAGTAATTCAAGGCTATAATTGGTATGGTGGCTGAGAAGAGCTGGTTCTATTTGTAGTTGATATTATTTTATACCTGACAAAACCAGAAAGGGACATTACAGTGTGTTGGAACATATTGAGACAGTTTCAAATCTTTTCATGATACCAATTTAATGAAGCAAAAGCAAAGGCAATAGCGGTAACTTATGTGCCCACATACAAATTGGTTCAGCAATATCCATACTTATGGGGACATAATAAAGTGAAGTATTTAGGAGTGTGGGTTAAAAATGATTCCAGTGTGGCAGCTATGAATTTATGGGAAGAGACAAACCCAGAGCTGTTGGACATGCTACACCTAAAGAAATCCCAATTCCAAGCTACACGCTCTAGGGACCTAAACCTTGTCACCACAATAAACAAGACATGCTGGAGGGATAGATTCCTGTCCCAGAGACTTCCTATACTCTGGAACAAGCTACCCATCTATGTCAAGCAAAGTTCTTCATTAGCACTCTTCAAGAAAAATCTTGATGAGTGGATGGGAAATAGGAAATACACTCCGGGGATCACTTCTGTGTCTCTGCTCGACAATGGCACAGGAAAATAATTTTCTTGGGTGGCATAAGCTATGGAACCTTGCTGGCTAGGCTTACGTAGGCCCTTGGGCCGATAGCCTAGTACCTACCTATGAACCTATGAACCTAAACAAAGATAATACAAAAACTGAAAATATGGATATTGATAGTAAGATACAAGCAGTTAAAATGTTTTAGTCCCTGTAGTCTTATACACAGGTCAGTAATATTTTTATCAACCAGAGGAGAACTTGTGGAAACCAATTAATAAAAGCTGAAGGATTTTATCTGGGAGGGGAAGACAGCAAGATTTACGTGGGATAAGCTTATTCTTCCAGTAGGACAAGGCAGATTGGGATTACCCTATTTGAAGGGGTATTTCAGAGCAACACAGTTAAGGCTCCTATAGACAGCACAAGCAGAAAACTATAATTCAAAGTGGAAAGAGATGATGATACAACAGGGGGAAAGCTCAAGAAACAAGCAGAGGCTGGGATTTTGATGCAGACCTTTAAGGAGTATAACAATAACCCAGCCACTGGGGTATGTACAAGCCAGTGTATTTCTTTGTGCCGGTCTTGAGCCCAGATAAATGGGGAGGGTTATGTCAGGAAGGGCAGCCAGTGTAAAATTTGTACCAGAGCAAATATGCAGACAGCAATACAGATTTCCATACCAGATCAGTTGAGGTCTGGGTTAACACAGTATTTGTGGAAATTGGGCTACTGTTGGCCGAAGGAGAAGGAGAAGAAGAGGGGGAGGCATGCCCGGAGGCAGGAGGAGTGGATGAAAGTTAGGAGTGTGGAAGTGAGGGTAGGAACTTTGAATGTTGGCAGTGAGACTGGTAAAGGGAGAGAGCTGGTTGATATGAAGGAGAAAAGGAAGGTTGATACATTGTGCATGCAAGAGACCAGATGGAAGGGGAGTACGGCCAGGTGTATCAGAGTGGAGGCAGGTTCAAATTGTTCTGACATGATGTGGATGGGAGGAGAAATGGGGTAGAGGTTATACTGAAGGAACAATATTTCAAGAGTGTTTTGGAGGTGAAAAGAGTGTCGGATAGAGTGATATTTATAAAGGTGGAAATGGATGGTGTGATGATTAATATTGTTAGTGCATATGCTCTGCAAGTTGGATGTACAAGGGATGAGAAAGAAAATTTTCGGAGCGAGTTAGATGAAGTGGTGGAGAGTGTACCCAAGGGTGAGAGAGTGGTGATTGGAGCTGACTTCAATGGGCATGTTGGTGAAGGGAACAGAAGGGATGAGGAGGTGAATGGCAGGTATGGTGTTAAGGAGAGGGATGCAGAAGGTCAGATGGTAGTGGATTTTGTGAAAATGATAGACATAGCTGTGATGAATATGTATTTTAAGAAGAGGGAGGAACAAAGGTTGATGTATAAGAGTGGAGGAAGATGCACACAGATGGATTATATCCTATGCAGGAGGGCCACTCTGAAGGAGATTGGAGACTGCAAAGTGGTGACAGGGGAAAACATAGTTAGGCAGCATAGGATGGTGGTCTGTAGGATGATGTTGGAATCAAGAAGAAGATGAGGAGAATGGAGGCAGTGCAAAAGGTCAAATGGTGGAAGTTGAAAAAGGATAACTGCAAGGTTGAATTCAGGGAAGAGATAAGCCAGGCACTGTGTGGCAGGGAAGAGCTACCAGATAGCTGGGCAGCCACAGCAGAGGTGGTAAGGGAGACAGCTAGAAAGGAGCATGGTGTGATGTCTAGACAGGGAAAGGAGGAGAAGGAGACCTGGTGGTGGAATGAAGAAGTACAGGACAGTATAAAGAGGAAGAGGTTGGCAAAGAAGTGGGATTGTCAGAAAGATGAAGAAAGTAGACAGGAGTATACGGAGATGAGGTGTATGGTGAAGAGATAGGTGGCAAAGGCTAAGGATAAGAAGTATGGCAAGCTGTATGAAAAGTTGGACACTAAGGAAGGAGAAAATGACCTGTACCAATTGGCTAGACAGAGGGACCAATGTGGGAAAGATCTGCAGCAGATGAGGGTGATAAAGGATAATGAGGGAAATGCACTCACAAGCAAGGAGAGTGTGTTGAGCAGATGGAAAGAGCACTTTGAGGGGTTGATGAATGAAGAGAATGAGAGAGACAGAAGGTTGGGTGATGCGAGGATAGTGAATCAGAAAGTGCAATGGGTTAGCAAAGAGGAAATAAGGATAGCTATAAAGAGGATGAAGTATATAAAGGCTGTTGGTCCAGATGACATACCTGTGGAAGCATGGAGGTGTTTAGGAGAGATGGCAGTGTTTTTTTTACCCAGATTGTTTAATGGAATCTTGGAAAGTGAGAGGATGCATGAAGAGTGGAGAAGACGTGTATTGGTTCTGATTTTTAAGAATAAAGGTGATGTGCAGAGCTGTAGAAGCTACAGAGGGATAACACTGATAATCCACAGCATGAAGTTATGGGAAATAGTAGTGGAAGGTACGTTAAGAAGGGAGGTGATGATTAGTGAGCAGCAGTACAATTTTATGCCAAGGAAGAACACTACAGATGTGATGTTATCTCTGAGGTTGTTGATGGAGAAATATAGAGAAGGTCAGAAGGAGTTGCATTGTGTCTTTGTTGACTTAGAGAAAGCATTTGACATGGCACCTCGAGAGGGCTTGTGTTATTGTATGAGGAAGTTACGAGTGGCAGATAAGTATGTAAGTGTGGTACAGGATATGTACGAGGGCAATGTGACAGTGGTAAGGTTTGCTGTAGGAGTGACAGATGCATTCAAGGTAAAGGTGGGATTATATCAAGTATCAGCTGTGAGCCCTTTCTTATTTGCAGTGGTGATGGACAGGTTGACAGACGAGATCAGACAGGAGACCCATGGACTATGATTGTTGCAAATGACATTGTGATTTGTAGTGAGAGTAGGGAACAGATAGAGGAGACCCTGGACAGGTGGAGATATGCTCTAGAGAGGAGAGGAATTAAAGTCAGCAGGATTAATACAGGGTATATGTGTGTGAGTGAGAGGGAGGACAGAGGAATGGTGAGGATGCAGGGAGTAGAGTTGGTAAAGGTGGATGAGTTTAAATACTTGGGATCAACAGTTCAGAGTAATGGTGAGTATGGAAGAGAGGTGTAGAAGACAGTGCCGGCAGGGTGGAGTGGGTGGAAGAGTGTCAGGAGTGATTTGTGACAGACTGGTATCAGTAAGAATGAAAGGTAAGGTTTACAAGATGATAGTGAAACCAGCTATGTTATATGGGTTGGATGCAGTGGCACTGATGAAAAGACAGGAGTCAGACCTGGAGGTAGCAGAGTTAAAGATGTTAAGATTTATTGTGGGTGTGACGAAGATGGACAGGATTAGAATTGAGTATATTAAAGGGTCAGCTCAAGTTGGATGGTTTGGAGACAAAGCTAGAGAGGTGAAATTGTGTTGGTTTGGACATGTGCTGAAGAGGGATGCTGGGTATATTGGGAGAAGGATGCTAAGGATGGAGCTGCCAGGTATGCAGAAAAGTGGAAGGAAGGCCTAAGATAAGTTTTATGGATGTGGTGAGAAAGGACTTGCAGGTGGTTGGTGTAACAGAGCAAAATGCAAAGGACAGGAAGAAATGGAAACAGATGATCCGCTGTGGCAGCCTCTAATGCGAGCAGCCAAAAGAAAAACAAAGACAAAGAACACCTTTAAGGAGAATAACAATAATAATACAGAGTATTATATTCATAAAATAGCAGAAAGTATTCTAAGAACTAAGCCAACATGGGAGTGGAGAAAGGAGATTCTGCCGATAAGGATGACTGCAATTAGGGGTACAGACAATAGGCAAGAGGGGGCAGGAATTTATTGGGAGAAAACTGGCAAAGCAACTAAAGTATTGGGAGCAAATAACTAGAAAGGGAAAGGTAATATAATGGGAAGATGCCAATAATTTATTTGGACTGCAGGTTAGAGATTACCTTCCGTATCAAGGATAGATATTAGAGTATAGGGTAAGAGAAAGAAATAGGGAGGTCCTAAATGAAAGACCCACACTGGTAGAGTTTTTAGTAGAATCTAGAACAGAATTAACCATTAAGAAAGGAGTAATTAATCGAGCATATACAATTGTGCATGTTAAGTATAATAATCAGTCATAGGAGGTTAGAAAGGATTAGGAAGAGAGTTTGGATAAGCAATTCACAAAGAAGCAATGGGGGATATATGTATGTCTCCCAAATATGCAGCAAGGTCGACAGGATTTAGGATCTTTGCATGGAAGTGTTTATATAGGTATTTTTGTACCCCAAGTAGACTCCAAAGAATTTTTCCTCAGGTAGATAGCAAATGTTGGAGGTGTTGTGGGGAAAAAAAGAGGTAACTGGGAACATATTTTCTGGGAATGTAATGACTTGGTAGACTTTAAAGATTCCCTACAGACTGCTGTGCCAGAGATACTGGATGACCAAATTAGTTTAACTAAGGAAATTATTTTTTTGAGATGTGATACAGAATTGGAATTGTGTAGACATAGTAAGGTCTTGCTGAGTCTAATTATGATGGCCGCCAAAAAAATTACTAGAAAATGGAAATCAAAGTCTAACCCTACTTTACTAGAAGTAGTGAAGATAGTAACAAAGATAAAATAACTGGAACTGGGAAGTTTAGAAAATGGTAGGAGGAAAATATATAGTTTAAAATGGGAACTGTGGGATCAATATACACAGAGGAAGAACAAAGTTTAAAAGAAAGGCAGATTTGAATGTGCTTAGTAATGTTTGACTGACTGACAATGACTGGATATAAGTGCTGTATAACGTTTGCAGCTACAGTTGTGTCAACATGATTTGTGATGTATGTTTGCAACTGAAATTAGGTCGGTATGGTTTATTTTCATTTATTTAATTGTAAGATTGCCTCTGTCACACTTGATAATTTAATAAAGATGTTTCTTGTTTAAAAAAAAAAAAGAAGAGGAATTGGTGTTCTTTAAGGCCTTCAGGTCAGGCCCAGCTATGTCTTGGGTGGTCCTCCCAAGGATGAGATGGTTGGTTTAATCTCAAAGTGGACATGGAAGGATCCAGACATGCGTGAACCCATAACATGCAAACCAGACATATTTCTTGTATCACCCAAGGATCATCCTCAATGAAGCAGGGGTCTAGTGATTGATTGTAGTATCAGCAACCACAAAAAAATTAGCTGGCTGAAGAGAGCTCCTCTGTCTATTCCCCTGGGAGGGAGCTTAGGACTTTGGACAGGATTGGGAAGCAAGTCTACCCTTCATCGACCTTCTCCTTGAGGGTGTAGAACTATCTTGCACACATGACAAGATTTCAGACAGACTTGACAAAGCACGTTCCAAATGTCTTTCAAGGTCTATTATTGCAGAGACCGAGAAAACAGTAAACTCGCAGCTGGCAACTGTTCAGTTCCTTTCCAACTCCTCAGTGTTCTTAATTTCCAGTGCTACAGAAGGCACCATTGAGAGCCACAGGTACCTTAAGGAGACATTCACTTGTTTGACTTTGTGAAGCACTTCAAGACATCCCTTATAAATGCCTCTTTTGATGTTTCAACTCTCTTTGGACCAAAAGTCTAGGAAACAGTTTTGAGGAGTAAAAAATAAGGGAACACCCTATCTGCCATTGGAAATGGTTTACTTTGCCCCAGAGATCCTTCTCCAGGAACCAGAAAGGTGATAAGAAACTGTGGTTCTGGACATTTATAGGTTTATGGGTTCATCGGTTCATACTAGGCTATCTGCCCTAGGGCATTTATAAGCCTAGCCAGAGTGTGTTTGGCTTTCGCCACCCATTTTAAATGAATTTTGCTATGTCCTTTTTCGAGGTTAGTATACTGTGCCTCTGTCTAACAGTGACACAGAAGTGATACCCGGGGTAAACCTACTATCTCCCATCCACTCATCAAGATTCCTCTTGAAGAGAGTCAATGAGGGACTCTGCCTAACCTGGACTGGGATTTTATTCCAGAGTGAAGGGAGCCTCTGGGTTATGAATCTGTCCCTCCAGCATGTCCTACTTATTTCACTGCTAAGGTTCCAGTCTCTCGAGCGCATAGCTCGATGGGATTTGGATTTTCTGAGGTGCAGCATGTCCATTAATTCCGGGTTGGACATGGCTTTATACGTCAGGCACAGATCGCCTCTGAGCAGGCGGTATGCCACTGAGTAGAGCTGGAGTTTCTTTAACAGGCAGCATATGGCATCTGTTTGAGCCCTTTGATCCTCTTGGTGAGGTACTTTTGGGGTCCCTCCAATTGCTGCAGGTGTCTGGTAAGGTACATCTCAAAAGGGGCATTGTACTCAATTATGGGCCTGATGAGGGATGAGTAAAGAGGCACGATGACCTCCCCTGATCTAGATGTGAATCCCTTCATGGTTAGGTGGGCTATATAAAATGTTTTTCTAACCACTTTGGCCACGTGGTTGTCAAATGAGAGATTGCTATCAACTTGGGTCCCCAGGTTCCTAATTACTTCTTCCATACTTAATGGATTGCCACCTATGTGGTAATTTGTGGGCACTTTGTTTTTACCAAAGGGGATGACTGTACACTTTTTGGCGTTTAGCTTGAGGCCATGGCTCTGGCACCAGTTGTCTGTTTCTATGAGGCCCTTTTGTAGGATGCTTGTGTCGGCTGGAGAGTCGATTATGGCGCCCAGTTTGCAGTCATCTGCGAACTGGGTCAGCCACAGTCCTTCCGTGTTAGCCTGTACCTCCGAGAAATATATACTGAACAAGAGAGGTCCCAGGACTGAGCCTTGTGGGACGCCACTTGTAACTGGTTTGGAATCTGACATGGCTCCAGCAATTCTAACCATGTGGGTTCTGTCCTTGAGCCAGTTTGCAACCCATCTAGTGACATAGGGGTTTATATTTAAGCTGGTGAGCTTATCTATAATGCCAGAGTGGGGTATTGTATCGAAGGCTTTTGCAAGGTCCAGGTAGGCTGTGTGGACCACCTTCCCCTCGTCAATGGCCTTGGTGACTGTTTCAAAGAAATCGACCAGGTTTAAGAGGCAGGATCTGCCCTTAACAAAGCCGAACTGGGTAGGAGCCAGTGTCTGTTGGTCCCTAATATCTTTATTTATGGGGTCCATGATGTTCCTTTCCATAGCTTTGCAGACCAAGCTAGTCAAGCTTATGGGGCGATAGTTTCCAGGATCCGTTGAGGCACCACCTTTGTGGAGAGGGACCACTGTTGCTGTACGCCACTCTTTGGGTACATATCCTGTAGTAAGTCTGAGATTGAACAGTAGTTTTATGTTTAGGTTTAGTTCTTCTTGGAGTTCATGTAGGACGCAGCCCGAGACACCGTCTGGTCCCATTGATGCTGTGTTTTTTGCATTGGAGAGGGCGGCTCTAACCTGAGCATCTGAGATGTCAAGGGGCAGCACTCTGCTGGGATAGATATTTGCCCTTTTGGTGAGGAAGGGGGGGAGAAGTTTGCACTGAACCTGTCAGCTAGGATGTTGGCAATGTCTGTGGGTTCAGTGTATTTTTTGTCATTTTGGACTAATTCTGAGCATATCTGGGAATTCCCACCCAGGTTTCTAACATAACTAAAGAAAGCCTTGTGATTATCCTTAGTGTCCTGTGCAATTTTTCTCTCGAAGCTGGCCTTAGACGATTTTATGAGTGCCCGTAGTGTTTTGCTAATACTGATCAGAGATGCCTTCCCTTTTTGGGATTTTGCTGTATCATGTAGTAGCTTCTTCCTTCTATTGTATAGTTTGTTTATGGTTGGGGTCCACCAGACAGGACGCCTAACTTTGGAGGATTGGGTCTTAGTTTTATTTGGGATTGCATGATCCATGCATTCCTGAAGGTGTTCATAGAATGCGTTTATAAAGGATTCTGCAGTCTGGGCCGTATTTTCCACAGGCCCGTGGCTTTGAAGGATTCCACCTCAGTTTTGAGGAGTGTGAAATTTGCTTTAGAGAAGTTTTTCACTGTGGTTTTCTGGGCAGGGGCTGGGGTCGGGATGTGAATATCTAGTGAGATTAGTTTATGGTCTGATCTTACCCGTGAGGGATACACTTCTGGTCTGGAGCATAGAGTCCCCATGTTGGTGATGATCAGGTCCAGTATGTTTTCCCCTCTTGTGGGAGTGGCAGCAAGTTGTTCCATAGCATTTGAGTTTATAAATTCTAGGAACCTTTGGGCTAGGGTGTTGGAGCTAGAGTAATGCTCCCAGTCTATGTTAGGGTAGTTGAAGTCGCCCAATATAATGGTGTTTGGAGAGAGCTTCATAGTTTCCAGTGTTCTCAGGAAGGCCGAGTGGGGTTCATGGGTTTGATAGGGTGGTTTGTAGCAGGCTATAAACTGGAAGGCAGTTTTACCCACTGTTAGTTGCACATGGATAGTCTCTGATGCTTCGTGCTGTGCCACCAACCTGGAGGTGTGGGTATCTTTGACTAATATTTATACTCCCCCTCCTTTTGTGGTTCGGTCCAAGTTTTGGGGCCGAAAAACATGGTATGAGGTATAACCTGGTAGTGCTGGTATGCTCTCGGGAGCCTTGAACCAGGTTTCTGTTACTCCACAGATATCGATGTTCTCCATGCTAAGGAGAGTTTCGAGTGAGTGCATCTTGAGGTTTAGATTTCTGGCGTTGAGTAGCATTACTCTTAGTTTCTTATCCCTTGTGATACCTATGGAGGTGGGTTTGTCTTTTGAGCCTTGCCTAAAAATGGCACTATAGGGGTGGCAAGAGCCTTTGCCAATATCCGAAAGCCCAGGGGTGACAGGTGCAAGCCATCCCTAGCAAAGCATCGTGGCTTGTCGAGCATGTCATCCCAGGCAGACAGGCATTGGATCCCCTTTGAATGACACCAATACTTAAGCCAATTGTTGAAATTGATCATCTTGTCTTCATATTGTGGCATCATTCTTGGTGAGGGTAAGATGCTACTCAAGGTCAGGGTCATACCGGCCTGGGCTACATGCTCAGAGAGCTCCTCCATGTCTCTTTTCCTGTAGTCCAGGGAGGTACGTCTCAGGTCATTCACACCAGCATGGACAATGACTGAGTCATATTTGTACTTGCCTTGGAGTGACCTGAGTGCTTGTGTTATGTGGCGGATCCTAGCGCCCGACAGGCAGCTCACCGTGACCTTCTCCTTGTTCAACCTAGTGAGCGGGACGTCAGTGTGCCTGACGACAGAGTCACCTATTACAAGTGTATCAGGTGTGTTGTTTAGCCTTAAGGGCTGTGACTGTTTGGCACACTGGCTTTGTGAGCTATGTGTTGCATGTGTTTTATTTTGGGGTAGCGGTTGCTTGGGTGTCTGCTTTGGAGGTCTCTTCTGCTTAGGCAGATTTTTATTTAGAGCCTCCGAGTATGTTTTTGTGTGTTTATGTGTTTGGTTTGCTGTCGTGGTAGATCTATGTGAGACTGGAATTGTAGTGAGTGTGGTTTCCTTCTCCTCCTGACTGGTTACGCAAGTACTGAGTTGAGAGAGCTTAGCCTCCAGTTTGGCTATATGGTTGCATCTCTCACATGTGTTGGAATTTGTTGGGAGGAGGAGAGGGTTGTCTGTGTACATGAGGCAGTTGTAACATTGCCTCAAGATTCCCAGATTCACCAGCTGGACCGGAGAGGAGATTGACAACTGACCTTTGGACATGCTAGAATAGTGTTGGGAATTCCTTTATAATTGAAAAAAAGGGCCGATGGGGAACAAAGTACTCAAGGGGAGTTTGTGAGGGTGTAGTGCTTTTAATTTTTTAGTGCTGACTTATATAATTGCTTTAGTGAGCAAGTGCCAGGCTTTAGAGTGGGAATAGGGTGTTTATTATGAGAACTAGATCAGTTCTAAGGGAAAAAGTGAAGAGCAGACTTTGTGGAGCCGAGAATGGTTTAAACCCAATTAAGCAGCGCTGCCTGATGCTGCGCTATGCGCAAAGCCGCGCTAAAGCAGGTTTTATACAGCGGGACTTGAAAGAGCTAGAAATTGGCCAATAGACTACCAGATTCTTGTGCTGGGAACACTCCTCCAGGGATGGATAGGCTGCTCCAAGCTCGCCACTGCCACTGATGAACAAAGAAGCCTCCCTTTATCCAAGAAAGGAAATGAGCAACACAGGAACTTTCCAAAAGTCCAGAATACAGCAAAGCCTGTATTTGGACTACTCTAGGTCAGGAAGGGTGGGAAACAAGGATATATATTTTTTCTTTTTTTGCAACAAACAGACTACCAGATTCTTGTGCTGGGAACACTCCTCCAGGGATAGATAGGCTGCTGCAAGCTCCCCACTGCCACTGGTGAACAAAGAAGCCTCCCTTTATCCAAGAAAGGAAATGGGCAACACAGGAACTACCAGATTCTTGTGCTGGGAACACTCCTCCAGGGATAGATAGGCTGCTCCAAGTTCCCCACTGCCACTGGTGAACAAAGTAGCCTCCCTCTATCCAAGAAAGGAAATCGGCAACACAGGAACTTTCCAAAAGTCCAGAATACAGCAAAGCCTGTATTTGGACTACTCTAGGTCAGGAAAGATGGGAAACAAGGATAATTTTTTTGTTTATTTTTTTTTTCTTTCTTGCAACAAACAGCAGGAAAGTGCAATAAATATGTAACACAGGGTAGCGCACTTGAGTGTGTAGCCTCAACAGGTAAATGCAACAAACAGGGCAAACTTTAAAAGTGCAGGTGCAAAAAATGTCCCAAGGATTTTCCTTGGACACTTCTAGAGCTAGCCCCCCCCTCCACAGCACTGGGGGGAACAATGGTGGATCTCGACCCCATGTCAGAGGAGGTCCACAAAAAACAAGGTTTCCAGGGCCTATTCTCCAAGAAGCCTTATTAGCGCTATTGAATACTGCCATTCTCTGGAGGCAGTCAGGGGCAATTGTCTCATTACCCCATAGCCAAAATATCTGTCACCAAAGACAATTGGATGCAGAAGATTATCTTCAGATGCAATTCAATCCCCTTCCTTTGCCCCTCCATCATCAGTGAAACTCCTAGATATTCCACCGTCTCAAAAAAAGAGCAGCTGTTGTAGAAATAAAAAAGCTGCTGGTCAGATGAGTCATTTAAATGGTCTCTTCAGGCAAACATGGATCTGGAACTTAGTCAGGATTCTATTGTTTGCCAAAATAGAACAGGAACCTCAGGCCAATTTTTGGACATCAGTCCTATCAAGTAATATGTCGAACAGATGAAGTTTAAGATGGTCATGGTTCATTTCATTCTCCTCTTTTTGAGGAAGAATGACTGGATATGCTCGATAGACATTCAGGATGCATACTACCACATTATGATGGACAGGCGTTCCAGAAGGTTTCTCCACTTCAGGCTGGGAGCCATTCATTTTCACTTCAGGACCCTGTCCTTTGGTCTCATCACAGCCCCCCAGTGCTTACCAATTGCATGGTAGTGATCACAGCTTATCTCCATCTGCAAGGGTTCTGAGTGTTCCCCCACATAGATGACAGGCTTATTTACACCCCATACCAGGGATCTTCTCCTCTACACTAGGGAGTCCTTGCTGCTTCTGTGCTTTTAGCTGTGCATTACTTTGAATCTAGACAAATCCAAGATTCTTCTGGTCCAGGCAGTACAGTTCATTGGGGAGCATTTGGACACAACTGATAAGATTGCTAAACACAGACAACAGGTTGACAACCCTAGAGAATCAAATGCTACATGCCCTTTCATGCAAGAAGCCACATACCAGACTGATTCTTCAGCTTCTAGGATCTATGGCTGTCTCCATCACTCTGGTTCCCCTAGTGAGGTACCACATGAGGGTTCTTCAGTGGCCACTTTCAGTACAGTGGTCCATCAGATATCAACCCATCAGCTTCCCAGTTCACTTGACAGACATTTGTAGGACACACCTAACAAGGTGACTTTGGTCACCGAAGATATCACAAGGTCGACACTTTGTCCCACCTCCTCCCCAGGTCACAGTGACCACAAATGCTTCCCATTTGGGGTGGAAGAGACACTACATAGGAAAGTTGGTCCAAGGCACATGGGCTTCCAACAATGCCAATCTTCACATCAACATTCTGGAGATGAGAGTTGTCCTCCTAGCACTGCAGGCTTTTCAGGATGTTTTACCTCTGGAAGTGATTTCTTTGAAGAATGGGCTTCCAACAATGCCAATCTTCACATCAACATTCTGGAGATGAGAGTTGTCCTCCTAGCACTGCAGGCTTTTCAGGATGTTCTACCTCTGGAAGTGATTTCTATGAAGACTGACAATAAGCTGCTAATCTATTACATTAACAAACAGATGGGAACATGGTCCTATCTATTATGTCAAGAGGCAATAAGAGTGTGGACTTGGGTAATATCTTCCAATCACTTTCTGTTAAGTATGCGAATCCAGGGGAAATTTGTTGCACTGGTGGACAGGTAAAGCAGGTCTATCCTTCTTCCTCATGAATGTTCCCTCAATCCAAGGGTGGTGGAGTGGATCTTTTGTTGCTGTGACTGACCATACTGTGATCTTTTTGCCTCCTCTTACAACACAAAATGCAGCAGGTTCTTCATCCTGATCCCCTAAGTGAGGGAATCACCAAGGGATGCTCTGACTCACAGTTGGCCCCCAGATTCTTGTATGCCTTTCCCCCTACTCCGCTCATCCCTAAATTCCTGCAGAAAAAAATTGGAGAGGAAGATCACAGTCATCCTTATTGCCCCTTTCTGGCTTTGTCAGGTATGGTTTTCCTTCCTGTGGCCTCACCTGTTACACCCACCAGGTTCAGATATTGTCTCTCTCCCATCTGGAATGCCTCACCTAGACATTCAGACCCTCAAACTAACTGTTAGGTTTCTCCAATTTCAGTGATGGCTAGACAGCCCTGGCTTTCTTCCCCAATTATCCACATTCTTACTTCTTCTCAGAGACCATCTACCATGAAAATCTATAAAAGCAAGTGGAAAAGATTTTCTATCTGGGCTTCTCAGCAGAATTTGGACCCCTTTTCATCTACCCTTCCTGCTGTCTTGGATGTCCTAGCCTCCACTTTTCCTGATGGAGCTAGCTTTCCTACTATTGAAGTTCAGCTAGCTGTGATTTCTAATTTCTTATAGGAGAAAATCATTCATCTAAAGCCTCCTTTAGATTTCATGGCATTTTAAGTTGTGTTTTTCTTCTAAGACCTCCTTTCAGGGATCCCACTTCCCCTTGGAACTTGAACATTTAGCTTCAGGCATTAGTCTATCATCCCTTTGAATCTACAGCCAAGGTGGATATTAAGTGTTTTACTTGGAAAACATTATTTTTGGTGGCAGTCACATCAGCTTAGAGAGTACCTGAACTACTAGCCCTGTCTTGCAAACTGCTGTGTCTTATTTTTCACAAGGATAAAGTATTTTTGCTGACAAACCCATTTTTTTATCTGTCTATGGGTTTTCTTCCATAATTTTTCCAACAAAGGGGTGGACTTGGGCATTCTGAGACAGTGTGGCAACTGTCTAATGTACACAGACAACCCTCTCCTCTTACCTCCCAACACTCATATCTGTGAGATACTTGTGAGAGATGCACTCATATCACCAAACTGGAATCAGTGCACGCTCCATCCAAGACTGGACTAGCTGATCAAGAGGAGAAGGTCAACACCTGCAACTCTCTACATAGAACACACAGCCCTCCAAAACACCAACCATCACAGCCCACACATAGAAACAGAAACCATACACCCACCTTTGTGGAGGCTCTAAATAAAAATGTACCCAAACAACAGAGACCCCCGAGACAGAAACGCACTCGACCACCAGAACACAACCCCAACCCCAGAACTCATAGCTCACCACCACAGTGTGCTGTTCAACACATGCCTTTAAGGCAAAACTCTTTGCCCAATCTAACCAGTCATAGGAGACTCAGTTGTGAGGCACACTGATGTCCCATTCACTTGGTTGAACAAGGAGAAGGTGAAAGTCAGTTGCCTGTTAGGTGCCAGGATCCGCCACATAAACATGCACTCAGGTCATTCCACAACAAGTAAAAATATGACTCAGTCATTGTCCATGTGGGAGTGAATAACCTGAGATGTACCTCCCCTGGACTACATGAAAAGAGATGTGATGTAACTCTTGGATTATGTGGCCCAGGCAGGTATGACTCTAGACCTGAGCAGTATTCTACCGGCACCCAGAATGATACCACAGTACGAGCAGAAAATGATTGACTTCAGCAAGTGGCTATGTTTCTGGTATCATTGAAAAAAGACAAAAGGAAAAACTGTTGCAAAACATGAAGATGCCAAACAGTAACAAAAGGATGAGCCACTCCACAGTAAAAAAATCACCTATTCGGGCCAAATTCAATAAAACCAATGCTGGACTTTATTGAAGAAAATAAAACAAACGATAATCGCTTTCGTCCTGACCACTTCAGAACTTCATCAGATAATGAATTCATTTACACAAACTATTTATATAGTACAGAGGAAACTGGGTAAAACAATCATTAAAAGTTAATACGTTATTTAAAATGACACACCCCCTTAAAGAAAAATCATGTAAAATACATGCTTTATATATGAAAACTGGTTAAAATGCATACATAAATGTGGAAAATTCAAATTGTATTCTAAAAACATAATAAAATATATAATTTAATAGTACAGAAGAAATATTAAATTTTTTAAAAGAAACACTTATCTTTCGAAAGCTGTTAGTTTCAACAGAGAGCTAATGGAAATGTGTTCATTTAAGCCTGGCCAACTTGATGCATTGAGACACAGTTGCCAGTAAACCTCTCTCCTTTCTAACAACAGTGACCAGGCACCACCTCGAGGTTCTGTTTTAATATTGTCAATGACAGTAAAATGAAAAAAGTGACCAGTATTTTCCATAATGTGTTTACTAAGTGCATTTGTATCTTTTTTTGATTTTATATCATACAAATGTTCGTAAATTCGGTTCTTTCATTTACGGTCAGTTTTTCCAATGTAAAAACAGCTACAACAGTTACATAGGGCACAGTAAATAATCCTTTCAGATTCACAGGTATATTTTTGATGTAATTTCACTTCAATGTTGTTTATCAGAAAAATGCCCCCTTCCTTAATGTGTTTGCAATATTTACACATGCCACACTTTTTCATGTGCCCAACATTATTCACTCCCTTTGGTTTCATCTCAAAAATGTTTTTTAAGTTTCTGCCTTTCTTGAATAATATGGTGGGGTGTGAATCAATGAAAGGTCTAACTGCTTTCTCTTGGTTTAGAATGGTCCAACTCTTTTCCAAGATTTTCCTTAATGCAAAACTGTCATTGGTATATATAGTAATAAAAGATGTCTTATAGTCCCTTTTAAGTTCTTGATTCTGCACACTTAAAGACTGGGTAAAATTATTGGTATTGGTGGTGCTGTTATCAGTGTCTGTTATTAAGGGGCTAAAATGTCCTCTCTCCCTTTTATTTACTACGTCTAACATAATGTCAGTAATAAGCTTGCATGGATAGCCTCTTCTTGAAAACATGGCTTTCAAATTGTCACATTCGCTAAGGAAGTATGTAAAATGCTACACCCGTTTTTTGGATGATATCTTTATTTTGTGGGATGGACCCCCAGAACATATAGTAGATTTAATATTGTACATGAATTCCACCACCACCTTCTTGAAATTCACACACAACTACAGTATGGACCAGCTGCCTTTTCTAGATATTCTTCTCATTAAAGATCACACCAACAACAAATTGGTTCAAAAATATACAGAAAGGAAACTTATTCCAACTCCTTACTTCATTTTTCAAGTACACATCCAATGAAACAGAAAAAAGTTATTGTAAAGGGACAATTTGTGAGGGCGGTCCAAATGGTATCAGTTATGGATGATTGCCTTAGCGAATGTGACAATTTGAAAGCCATGTTTTCAAGAAGAGGCTACCCATGCACGTTTATTACTGACATTATGTTAGAGGTAGTAAATAAAAGGGAAAGAGGGCATTTTAGCCCCTTAATAACAGACACTGATAACAGCACCGCCAATACCAATAATTTTACCCAGTCTTTAAGTGTGCAGAATCAAGAACTTAAAAGGGACTATAAGACATCTTTTATTACTATATATACCAATGACAGTTTTGCATTAAGGAAAATCTTGGAAAAGAATTGGACCATTCTAAACCAAGAGAAAGCCATTAGACCTTTCATTGATTCACACCCCACCATAGTATTCAAGAAAGGCTGAAACTTAAAAAAACATTTTTGAGATGAAACCAAAGGGAGTGAATAATGTTGGGCACATGAAAAAGTGTGGCATGTGTAAATATTGCAAACACATTAAGGAAGGGGGCATTTTTCTGATAAACAACACTGAAGTGAAATTACATCAAAAATATAACTGTGGATCTGAAAGGATTATTTATTGTGCCCTATGTAACTGTTGTAGCTGTTTTTGCATTGGAAAACTGACCGTAAATTAAAGAACCGAATTTACAAACATTTGTATGATATTAAATCAAAAAAGATACAAATGCACTTAGTAAACACATTATGGAAAATACTTGTCACTTTTTTCATTTCACTGTCATTGACAATATTAAAACAGAACCTCAAGGTTGTGCCTGGTCACTTTTGTTAGAAAGGAGAGAGGTTTACTGGCAACTGTGTCTCAATGCATCAAGTTGGCCAGGCTTAAATGAATACATTTCTATTAGCTCTCTGTTGAAACTAAAAGCCTTAGAAAGATAACAGTGTTTCTTTTAAAAAAATTGTATTTCTTCTGTACTATTAAATTATATATTTTATTATGTTTTTAGAATACAATTTGAATTTTCCACATTTATTTATGCATTTTAACCAGTTTTCATATATAAAGCATGTTTTTTACATGATTTTTCTTTAAGGGGGTGTGTCATTTTAAATAACTTATTAACTTTTAATGATTGTTTTACCCAGTTTCCTCTGTACTATATAAATAGTTTGTGTAAATGAATTCATTATCTGATGAAGTTCTGAAGTGGTCAGGACGAAAGTGCTTATCATTTGTTTTATTTTCTTCAATAAAGTCCAGAATTGAATTTATTGAATTTGGCCTGAATAGGTGCATTCTTTTCTGTGGAGTGGCTCATCCTTTTGTTCCTTTCTAGTATCATTCTAAGGGGATCCTGTATCTGTCTGCCTGGGATGACATGATTGACAGACCTCGATGCTTTGCGAAAGATGGCCTGCATCTGTCACCCCTGGGATTCCGGGTATAGCTAAGGCTCTTGCCACCCCTATAGTGCCTTTTTAGGCAGTGTTCCAAAGACCAATATTCCACTGTAACAGCTACAAACAAATACAATCTGAAGGTCATGCTGCTCAATGCTAGAAGTCTAAATCTCAAGATGCACTCACTCAAAGGTCTCCTCAAAATGGAGAATGTCGACATCTGTGCTGTAATGGAGACTTGGTTTAAAGAGGCAGAAAGCAGCCCTGCACTCCCAGGCTACAACTCATTCTATACTTTTCAGCCCCAGAATATGTCCAGAAGCTCCAAAGGTGGTGGTGTCTCCATATTCTTAAAGGACAGGCACAACTCTAGACTGGTAGCCCAGCATAATGCCTCCAAGATACTTCAGGTACAACTAACACTGTGCAAGACAGCGATACAAGTCATAGCCTGCTACAGAACCCCAAATATGTCCCTAGACTCTCACTCCAAGTTCCTAAGCACCCTGGAATCTAACAATGTCCAACCCAATACTCTCATACTGGGTGACTTCAACAACCCTTCAATCAACTGGGAAAACTATTCAAGTACCAATGTATGGGCCTAACACTTTCTGGAATTTATCAGTTCAAATGCCCTGGACCAGCTCATTCTGACCCCCACTAGAGGAAGCAGCATCCTCAACCTGGTTATCACCAACATGACAGTTGCTCTACACCTATAGTCAATTCCTCCCTGGTTAAATCTGACCACAAACTGATCACCATGGAAATCTCCATCTCACCTAAACCCTCCCCCCGCTAAGGTGACCACCCTGAAAAACATCTCTAAAGCTGACATTGGGCTCCTAAAAACAGAGGTGGCTAACTTCTCAGCACCCATGCCAATGGAAAATAGCTGCATGACTGCTGAATCATACACCAATGCACTGTACGAGCATGCACACGAATTCTTGGACCTTGCCATACCAAATAGAACTAAGATGCTCTCCTCCAAAAAAAGCCATCAATAAACTCTACAACAGAAGGAAAAAACTGTTGTAAAAAAAAATGAAGTCACAAGACTGGAAAACCTCCCATATCAGTCTCAGCAAAAAGCTGAGATCCCTTATCAAATCCTCTAAAGCCATCTATGAAAGCAGAATTGTGGCTGACACCAAAAACAACCAAAAAACTTTCTATATATATCAAAAACTTCAAAGGCAATACCCAGATTTGCTGTGAGTTATTGCACAATGGCACCTCCTATACTGAGCCAACAGATATAGCTAATATATTGGCCAACAGATTCAGTACCAACTTTACCCCTCAAGGGCCCTATCACAATACCAGAAGAAAGCCTGGTACCCACCATTTCTGTGGCACAGGTAAAAGCTGAATTGTCCAAAGCCAAGAATATAGCATCCATGGGACCTGTTAATATCCCTGGCTGTGTCCTACATGAGCTACAAAATGAACTGGCACCACATCTGTGTGCCCTGTTTAATCACAGCCTTACCTCAGGCTATGCCCCTACTGAATGGTGCACTGCTACAGTCATCCCGCTCCATAAAGGGGGAGCAACTATAGACCCTGGGAACTATATCCTCATTAGCCTGATGAGTCTGGTATGCAAAAGTATGGAGCGCATCATCATAGATCTGCTTAACAAAGACATAGGCAATCTCCAAGCTCTTGACCCCACACAGTGTGGCTTTCTCAAAGGGATTTCCTTCCTGCTGAGCCTGGTTGACTTCTTTGAGGCAGTCACCAAGGTTGTGGATAAGGGTAAGGAAGTGCATACAGCTTACCTCGGCTAGGCCAAGGCCTTTGATAACATTCCCCTCTCAGGTATCATTGACAAACTCACCAAACTAGGCATCAGTCCTTACATCACTAGGTGGATTGCAAATTGGCTCACAGACAGAACCCACAGAGTGAAAGTTGTGGATTCTAAGTCCAACTATGGACCAGTCATGAGTGGAGTCTCATAGGGATTTGTCCTGGGCCCTTTCCTGTTTGGCATCTACTTCTCAGAAGTCCAGGCAAACACAGAAGGACTCTGGCTGACCAAGTTCACTGATGACTGCAAGCTAGGGGTCGTTATTAACTCCCCCAATATGCAGACATCCTACAAAAGGGCCTCTCTGAGACCAGTGACTGGTGTCAGAACCATGGCCTGAAGCTTATCGCCAAAAAATGCGTTATCATCTCCTTTGGAAAAAACTCAATTCCCACGAATTATCATACTGATGGGAGCCCACTGAACACTGAAGGGGTCATAAGAGATCTGGGCACCCAGGTCAACAGCCACCTCACCTTCAACCACCACATTGCCACTGTGGTCAGAAAGTCCTTCTACGTGGCACATCTTATAACCAAAGGTATCACATCCAGGAAGAAAGAGGTCATCATCCCTCTCTAATCATCCCTCATTAGACCAGTCATTGAATATAATGCCCCATTTGGCATGTACCTAACCAGACAACTACAACAGCTGGAGAGGCCACAAAAGTACCTCACAAAAAAGATCCTAGGTCTTAAACACGTGTCCTAGATGGACAGACTCAGGAAACTTCAGCAGTTCTCAGTCTCTTATCATCTACTTAGAGTTGATCTCTGCTTGCCTTACAAAACCATGTCTGACCCAGCCCTACGTGAAATGCTACACCTAAAGAAATCCCAATCCCCCCGTGCCACATGCTCCAGAGATCACACTCTCATTATCACAATTAACAGAACATGCTGGAGGGGCAGGTTCATCTCCCAAAGACTGCCCATACTCTGGAATAAGCTTCCCATTCATGTCAAGCAGAGCACCTTGCTGGCTGTCTTCAAGAGAAATCTTGATGAGTGGATGGGTAACAGAAAGTTCACTCCAGGGATCACTCCAGTAGCCCTACTGGATAGGGGCACTGTGAAATAACATCAGGTGACATGGTGCCTGGGCAATTTGTTTGGGCTAAGCTTGTAAAGGCTCCAGGGCCATTAGCCTAGTACAATCCTATGAACCTATGAGCCTATATGTTACACTTGCTGGATGTGCATCATCAGCTCCAATTCTATCTTCATCATAACAAACATATTAGGACGTTTGACCAACTGTTTGTGTCCTTCCTCAATACCAAATTGGGACAAGGAGCCTCCAAAGTAACTTTATCAAGATGGCCACCTGATTCATGTCTATAAGGAGAAGGGCCTTACCTCACCTAAACCCATCAAAGCCCATTCAACCAGATCTGTGTCCACCTCCACTGCTTCCTTTTCAAGAACATTTGCTGATGATATTTGTACAGCTGCCACCTGATCAAATATTCATAGTTACATTTCTTATAACAAAGTGGACTAGCTCTCCAGAAATAGGCTGCTTTTGGTTCAGCAGTCCTCTGGAATATCTTTCCATAAAACGGTAGTTTTTACCTTAGAAATCTCAAGCTGGAGACTCTGTCCTGTCCATTGAGGAATGTACGGAAGAGAGAACATCAAATACAAAAGTTATGTACTTAACATAATGATAGAGTTGTGCTGTCTGCTTCCATCCTTCCTCAACTTCCCACCCACCTTCCCCTTTCTATAAATGAGAAATTAATTTCTTTCCTGGTCTCTACTATGATGGTCAAACCTATCTCTTGGTCTTTTTAACATGCTTCTTAAGCTCCAGATGACAATATAAATGAATGATTATATCCAGGATTCTACTTGTTAGAGATTTGTTTCCACTCTGTGAGGAATTGCAGACAAACTCGATCTGAGGTAATGTTGGGGTTAGTAGGGGGTTATGGGTAAGGGGAGGAGCCTGAGATTTGCATCTTAAGTTTAGAGGGGCCGAACTTGGATCTGAGGTTAGATATGAAGACCCAACCATTGAGGAAGGATAGAAGCAGACAACACTGGTTTATTATTATGGTAAGTACATAACTTTTGTTTTTCTCATCTTAGAGCAGACTCAGCTGCCATTTCAACCTCTTTGCTAGCTGGAAGCACACTTTTAGTCAGTAGGATCATAGATAAGTACTAGGCTACCTGCCCTTGTGGGTCACTTTAAGCTTACCCAGTTTCCCCTTTGGTGCCTGAACTAACATTTCCCATTTGGTGCTAGGCTGGGCTTAAGCATCCCATGGTTGATAATTATATATTGCCCCTAGTGAGAATAATTGGGATCATACTATAGATAATTGTAATGCTAATCCTTCTCCTGCAGATAAAGAAGGTAAGGTATTAGACAGATTTGGTAAGAAAATGTTATCTTCTTCCACTTTTGCATACACAATTTTTAATTACCAAGCACATATGTGAAAGTTTATTATTTGTTGTCTAGACAGTTTGAGGGAATACTCTCCCTTCAGAAGGTAGCCCTTATCTAAATACTATTATTTTTAATCTGTTCCAAGTATCTCAACAAGCTTTGAAGAGTGTTTTTGGCTGGACAGGTAATGTGTCTAGGGCCACTGTTACTGCTACAGTTTTGAAAAGGTATACCTGGGTTTTTAACCAACTGTTTGCTGATGAATTAAAGTCTGAAATGTTAAATTCTACTATAGATAAGGAGGCTTTGTTTGGCCCGTCTGCCACTCGGGTCTTCAAACAATTTGGCAATCTCTGACACATCCCGTCAAACAGAGGACAAAAAGCCAAGGCAGGAAGGGGACAATAAAAAAATAGGGATCCTTAAGAAAAAAAAGGACAGTCTAATCCTTCAGAATGACTATACCAGCATTCTGCTACCCCTTCCCTTCCCTCAGCATGTGTTTAAATCTGGTCCAGAAACAGGGTCTCAACATTCCCCTTTGGCAACAGATTATATCAGACTCTTGGGTATTAAAAGTGGTTCAGGAAGGTTTCAGTTGGCACTGGATATAGATACTTCCTTTCAGGGAAATATTTCCTCACATGAATGAAACAGAGTTTTTTTCCTCAGATTCTTCCAACATTTATTGACTGTAGGAGCCCATAGAACCATTGCCTTTAAAGAAAAAAGAGAAAGACTTCTACTCCAGAATGCTTCTGGTTCCAAAGAAAGAGCATTCTTGAAGACCAGTTCAAGGTCTTTCTTTTGTCAATGTCTTTGTGAAAGTAACACATTTCAAAATGCTGACTCTTTAGAGTCTGTTACCTATCATCCCTCTTTTGAGTTTTATACCAAAGAGTAAAAAGGTCACATTGTCAAAGCAATTAGTAAAAGCTACAAGAAAAACCTAGCCAAGCTAGCGTCTTCACTGTATGATACCTTAAAGCTCCTTTAATAGAGGCCAGTGGGATATATGCAAATGACCCCTTAAGGATATCGTGTTTTTCAGCTATATGGGTTCTGAATGTCCATGACATTTTCCTTTTTAAGTCCGTGTGGATACATTCAGGTCAACAAAGCCAAACCCTACTAGCTGTGGACATGAATGTTTTGGCCTTCTTATGACCTCATCAGCACAGCATAAATGAACTGTTTATACATTAGAAACACAGGGTCTTTAACCCAGCTGATCTCCATAACCATTAAGGTGTCTGCAAAATATGAACACTAATAAAAAGTAAAAAGCAGCACACAAGCAGGCCCAGGTGTCCACAGTACAAAAAAACACAAATTCCACCAAGAAAAGCACCGGAGAAACTGAGAAATGTCTTTTTTAGAGTAGTTAAAATTTAATGTTCGCTATTCGTCCCAAAGACTGCATCAGAAATGATAAAATACACCCAAATCATTTTTAAACCATTCAAAAAACATGTGGCCAATCAGATTATCTCATTAACAAGTCAATTAAAAACATAAAAACATTTTAAAGGCATGCTACAAAAAATATACAACTCAATGTGTCCACACAGTTAACACAGTTTAAAACACAAGGGCATTCACCCCTGTATATTCACTTTAGTAATTTTCCTACCTTTTAAGAAACATTTTATGTTCACCATATCATTCAGACCAGGGGATAAATAAGAAGCAAGTTTAATCTGACATTCTGCCTCTCTTTGTTCAACATAATGTTTAAAATCCCCTCCCCTAAGGTCACACTTAACAACTTCTACTATAGAAAAAGTACATTTTTTAAAACGAAGCTCCAAAACCATTCCCTTCAATAAATTAAAATATACTCAGCTGATGATTCTCAACAATGCGTATTTTACCCCTGAAGCATTAAGTAAGATCTAACCTAATCAATCCCCTAAATGCTGCTATTGCTCGAACCAAACTGATGATATCCTTCATCTGTTTTGGAGTTGCAAGTGTTCCTATAAACTTTGGTGTGCCTTGAGAGTGATACTTGAGAAAATCGGATATGAAAAATCCACCCTCTCATGGGAATTTACCATCCTGCATATTCCACCTCCAGGTTTATCTGAAAGGAAATGTAAAGTACTGATTCCCATTTTCATGTTAATTAAATATTACATTTCCCTAAATTGGAAAACCAGGCATTCACTCTCTTGGGAGGGTTTTAAACACATAGCTATCAAACACCTCAAGGCTCACAAATACTTGTTTCACAATATTAAGCACAAGCCAATTATTAAAGAATTTTGGGGCATTCTGTCTGATCACATACTTAAATTACTTTTTATTTTTGTCTTGCTCCTTTGTGTATGGACAGCATCTTTTTTATACCATACTGTGAACAACTTATATAACAGACTTGTGGGCAATGTAGAACTTGTATATAGTTTGATTTGTAACTTGTTTTGTTATATGTATTTTCTTTGATGCTCTCTGATGTGTTTTTTTTTTCCTGAAAATTGCAATAAAGAGAATTATATAAAAAAGAAAAAGTACATTTCTTCCAGTTAGAACATGTCAAAGAATGCTTAAAAAGGGCATATTACTATTTTTTGTTTTTATAGTATACAAGTGCTCTAATAGCCATTTCCTTAGACTCCTGGTGGACATGCCAACATAAAAAATGTGGACATGTTGAACACATTGCAAGATACACCATCCCTGTTGTACTACAGCTCAATTTTCCAGGGATGGGTATAGTAAACTGTAGATGTTCCAGGAACACAAAGGGACCCTCAAAAATAAATCTGCATGCCCTGCACCCTGAACATTTAAACATACCGCCAGTTTCACCAGAAGTAAGGGTTGGCCGTAAGTTTTTATTTTCTAACAAATGTTTAAAATTTAGATTTTTCTTGTAAACAAAATGGGGATCTTCTCCAAGAACTTTAGATAAATCTGCATTACCCATAATTACTTTCCAGTTTTCACTAATAATCTGATGGATGCAATTACTATCTACATTCATATCTAAACAAAATCTGGGACCTACTGCCCCACTCTCTTTTATATGTGTGCCAATAGATGCTACATTCTGAGGTTTTTAACAAAACCTCTTAGCAAAATAGGAGGAAATCTGTCTGTCTTCTATAAATGACCTCTTGGGCCATATTTTCAAGTAGGTCTCCAGGATAACCTCTTTCTAGAAACAACTCTTCTATGATGTTAATTTCCTTAAAAAAAGCAGAGTCTTCCACTATCATTCGAGATGCTCGAATGAATTGTCCTCTAGGAATATTTTTTTTCATAAAGCAAGGGTGGCAACTCTTGAAATGGACATAGCTGTTACAAAATGTACTCTTACAATGAATGCTACTCATAAACACACTCTTATTAGTGTCCATTGTCACGTTAACATCCAGAAAGGAAACCTTGTTGCCTATTTCCCCCACCACGAACTTTAAAAATTCTGTACTAGCACTTAAAAGCTCCAAACTCATTAACATTAAAGTTGTCCTTATAAACTATAAAGAACAAATCATCTGCAAATCTTTTATAAAAGATAATTTGCTCTGAATAATCAATGTGTGACAGTATTTCCATGTCCCACCAACTGAATACCAAATTTGCATAGATTGGACCAATAGTGGCCCCCATGGCCACCCCTTGTAGTTGTTTATAAAATTATTTGTTAAACAAAAATAAGTTATTGTCTAATAATAAATCTAACAAAGCAGTATAAGTAATATTGATGTTACTTAAACTTGTATGCTTCCCCATAAGCCATCTTACATAATCAACCCTAACATCTTTAGGGATGCAGTTGAATAGGGAAACAACATCAACAGTGAACATCTGTAAGTTTTCCCACCTAAAGTCTGAAGAAGAAAAAAAGGACCTAAGCTGGTCCAAAAAGTTCCAAGAATCAGCTACATATGAAGGAAGCTGCTTAACTAATGGGTTCAACACTGAATCTAAATGCAAAGAAATACAGTCAGTACAACTTCCTGAGGCTGATATAATAGGTCTGAATGGAGGTTTTTTAACACTTTTGTGAAGTTTGGGAATTCCAAACATCTCACCCACCCTAGGATTATCCACACATAAAAATTCAAACATTTCCCTAGTTATTTCAGAATTCATAAACATGTCATATAAAGTACTGTGGATACAGGCATAACTTTTAACAATTTCAAACTTCATGACTTTCCTATACTCCAGTACATTTGCTAACATAATTTCCATAGTTTCTATGTAGTCAGTGAAATTCATTATGACAATAGCCCCACCTTTATCCGCCTTCATAAACCTTAAGTCTTTCTTAGAAATAAGTTCATTCAAAGCTTTCTTTTCATTAAGGTTTAAGTTATAAAACATTTTTCTGTTTTGATTTTTGTAACATACTTCTAATATCTTTCTTACAGAAAGCCTCAAAAGCTTTTACAGTATGCACTAAACCAGGATTAAAGGTGGACGGCTTTGACAAAAAATTACAATTACTATGACCAACATCATTCAGTATATATTTTAAATTTAACTTATGAGTATAGAGCTTGAGCTCTATCAGAGTTTTTGTAACATTCACCCTTCTACTGGGCTGGAAATTAAGTCCTAATTTCAACAGTTTAATGTGCTCATCAGAAATGTTAAAATCAGGCAAGTTATAAACTGAGATAGAATTACCCAGTCCAACAGCAACAGAACTCGGTTCTTGTAGACTTTCAGATGAAAAAAAAATGTGAAGAAAGTACATTTTCACTGTTAGAACTCACAGAAGGACAGACCAATGTTACTTCCGAACCGTGGTTCGCCCTCTGCAGCATGTCTGATATCCCCTGCTTCTGCTGCATTTCCATTTCTCCTTCCAACTGAAATACCCTTGTAAAAAAGAGGAAAACCTATTCATACTTGCTCCTGCACTGCTAGAACCATGTGTTGAACCCATCGGGCGCACCATAACATCATCTTTAGAGCTGGTCTGCTCTGCAGAAAGAGCCACATTAGTTGCAACCTTCACAGAAGTTGAATCCAAACCACTAACAGCTGAAGAACCCATCTCCAGCTGGGCCTTCTTAATAACATTTTGTCTTGAATCTTTACCTGGTCTAGAAGGAAGGGGAACAAAATCACCATAAACATTGCCCCCTGCATATGCTGCCAAGTCCCTGTTGATTTTTTTTAATTTTACGTTGAACTATTATTTGTTCATACTGTTCAACGTTTTTAATCAACTGCTCATACTCAAATCTTGAATCAGGACAATTAATAAGTAGTTCACCAATGGTATTATCCATCTCTGTCAGGGAAATATGTAATTCTGGCAAAACAGTACTGTTGTTTTTAATAAGAAGCTTCAAAAACTCTTTACCAGCATTGTCAAAGAAAGTAGATAGCTCCTTAAAGAACGGACTGTCCGTAGAGACTCCATTAGGTAATTTAAAAAAACGAAGACCCTTAGGTACAATGCCAGCATTAATACAGTATTCAACATATTTATTTTCTACATGAAGCGCCTGATAATGCTTCAAACCTCTTTCCATTGTGTCCAACAGAGAGTTAACATTATTTTTAGCAACACTGTTATTGTTTGCCAAAACGGTCCCCTGCAAATGGATCAAAGCTAACTACCCTAAAAAAGAACTTTCTCAGTTTCTCCAGTGCTTTTCTTAGTGGATTTTGTGGGGTTGTTTTAAATATGAACACTAGTAAGATGTGCAGTGGAGATAATCACAACCAAGAATAAAATAATAAAAAAAAGCCAGCGATAATCCAGCAAGTGGCTCAAGATAAGATTTAATGTGCAATTGAGCACTTAATCCTACCGAACCGAAGGAGACATCATCAGAATAACTAACAACCACATAGCCTAACTTTTATACATATGAAGCAGTTTATCTATTGGTTCTCCTAAGCATAATTAAATAATTATAAAATCGGCTGAAAGCTTCTTAAAGGTACACACAATAAAATCAGGTACACACAGCAAAATGATTCCACATTACTTAAAAAAACACAATTATGCAGTTTAATGTGTGATATAAACATACTAAAAAGATTGAAAAGTGTTAAAAGGTGTGTAGATTCTTATAGTTTATCCACCCTACAGTGTAATATGGGGGTAAAAGAAACATGTTAATTTATCCTAGAGGGAAAGGTTGCACATAATCTAAACTGCCAGATAAGTTCACTGATTATAAGCTATCTTTTCCAGTCACCTCAATTAGTGTTTATGCCAATAATTTCTACGATCCCAAAAGAAAACTTGAAAACTGGAGCAACTTATAAAATGTGTATATAGGGCATTTGTTTCTTTACAATTAGCTATATCATGTGTTTTCATAAATACGTGTTTTAAGTGCTCTTTCTGTTTTTCCAGTGTAATAAGCTGAGCACTGATCACACTTCGCCAAATAAATCACTCTTGTTGTGCCACAATTCCTTTCCTGAAAAACTACCTTGCTATGAAGTTTTGTGAATTATCACTTGTGACATAAGCAAATTTACATTCATATAAAAGTAATCAAACTGTATTAACATAACAAACATTACACTTCACATATATTGCTGTATATCATATAACCTAAGCAACATTATATAAATTATTCAATTTCTATCCAATTTTTTTAAACAAGAAACATCTTTAGTAAACCATCATAGGCAATCATACGTTTACATAAATGAAAACAAATCACACCAACGCAATCCTAGTTGCAAACATTTTATATCACAAATGAAGTTTATTTTCAAGAGTCAAAGAACATGCCTTAATAATGTAAGAACATTGTCTACAGTGCCTACAAGGGTGGGCCTCTCTCTATTGAAGTTAAAAGTTACAGTTTTTGTTTTCAAACACTTGCTTAAAATTCTTTGCAGTTTTAGAAACGAAAATGGGTTCAGTACTCACCATCTTATAAATGTCCTTACTGACTTTGAAAATGTTCCAGTTGGGCCTCACACTATCCCTTTTCCCACCAGAAAAATGGTTATACTCTACTACTAATGGTTTTCATGCTTACTGTTGTGTTTATTGTCTTATTGTGGTGAGACCTAACCCACATAGGTGTTTGTAATAATCCCCCCACCCATCATACACACGCTTAATCAGATCATGGACTAGCTTCTGAGGGTATTCTCTTACTGTAAACATTTGTTTAAGCTTCAATAGTTCATCCCCAACTCCTCGTATTGTGATGTCATCCTTGCAACCTTAATTGCCTGGCCTTTTATCAAACTTTTCTTATGGGTATAAGGATGACAGCTAGAATATTGTAAGTAGGTATTGCAAAACGTTTCTTTTTCTATAGATGTTAGACTTAAACCCAACTGCTGTATGTGATGTGTGAGAATCCATATAGTTTATCCTTTCTCTGTTGTAGCTGTAGGTGAATTTAAAATACTCAGTGGTGCTGTTTAAATACTATACAAAATGGATATCCTCTGTGCCATCCCATAATATAAAGATGTCATCCAGGAACTGAACACAGAGGTGGAGGTACCAAGTAAACCTACTACTGAGTACATGTTAGTACTCCCATTCTAACAGAACCATGTTAACAAAAACAGGTCTGCAAGCTGTGCTCATGGCAACACCCCTGGTCTGTTGAAAAATCTCCCCCTCAAAAAAGATAGACTTGTTATCAAGTATCAACATGCTAGAAGTCTAAACCTCAAAATGCACTCTGTCGAGGCACTCCTAAAAATGGAGGACATCGATATCTGTGCAGTAAGTGAGACCTAGTTCAAGGCTGCAGAGAGCACCCCTACAATACCAGACTACAACTCTTACCACACTTTTCGGCCACCAAACCAGGATCGAAACACTAAAGGTGGAGGAGTGTCCATATTCACCAAGGATATTCACAACACCAGGTTAGTTGCCCAACACAATGCGTCTGAAATTCTCCAGGTGCAACTAACACTAGGTAAGACTGCAATCCAAATTGTATCTTGCTACAGATCTCCCACCATGCCCCAAGATTCTCACTACACCTTTCTAAACATACTGGAAAATATTAATATACAACTAAATACCCTAATACTGGGTGACTACCCTGCCATTAACTGGGAAAACTACTCGTGTACCAACACCTTTGCCCAACGGTTCTTGGAATTCATAAATTCCAATGCCCAGGATCAACTAATCCATAGTCCCACCAGGGGCTCCAATATCCTAGGCCTGGTCATTACCAACATGGGAAATCGATGCTCCACACCTATGGTCACCCCCCCCCCCTCATTGGTCAGGTCAGACCATAAGCTAATCACCCTATACATCCACATCCCACCCCCACCCCCCAGTAAGGAAATCTCCATAAAAAACTTCTCCAAAGCCAATTTCATGCTACTCAAGTCAGAAGTTACAAACTTCATGACACCCATGCAGATGGGAACTGAAAGTTCAACTGCTGAGTTCTACACTAAGGTACTGTACGAGCACATCCACTTATGCATGAATCGTGCCATCCCAAATAGAACCAAGATGCTCTCCTCCAAAAAAAGGAAGCCAATCTGGTGGTCCCCTGCCATAAACAAATTTTACAACAAAAGGAAGAAACTGTTGCAGAAAAGAGGCAAATCCCAAGATGCAAAAAAACTCCCTTACCAACCTCAGTAAGAAGCTGAGATCCCTCATAAAATCCTCCAAAGCTAGTTCAAAAATAAAATTTCCAAAGATTCCAAAGACAACCACAAGGCATTCTATAACTGTGTCAGGAATCTAAATGGCAATGCTCAGATCTGCTCTGAGCTACAACAGAATGGCATTAAATATACTGATCCCAAGGATATTGCCAATATCCTGGCAGATCGATTCAGTGCCAACTTCACCCCCTCTCACCCCCTAAATGGCTCATCCCAATACTGGAAGATTGCCAAATTCCAGTAATAATGGCCACACAGGTAAAAAACGCACTCTCAGAAGCTATGAATACAGCATCCATGGGACCAGATGACATCCCATGCTGTGTACTACATGAACTACAAAATGAACTGGCACCTCACCTAAGTGTCATGTTTAATCATACCCTCACCTCAGGCTTCGTGCCCACTGAGTGGCACACAGCCATAGTTGTCCCACTCCACAAGGGGGGATCCATCTTGGATCCCGGGAACTACTGCCCCGTCAGTCTGACAAGCCTGATCTGCAAGGCCATGGAAGGTATTATCATGGAACTTATAAACAAAGACATTGGCAACCTTAAAACACGGGACCCCACCCAGTTTGGGTTCGTGAAGGGCCGATCTTGTCTCCTGAGCCTGACTGACTTCTTCGAATCAGTCTCCTGAGCCGTGGACGAGGGTAAGGCAGTCCACACAGCCTATCTGGACCTTGCCAAGGCCTTTGACACCATCCCCTAAGGGTAATGCTGCTAAACGCCAGAAGTCTTAACCTCAAGATGCACGCACTCGAAGCTCTCCTCAGTATGGAGAACATCGATATCTGTGCAGTGACAGAAACCTGGTTCAAGGCTCCAGATAGCACCCCAGCACTACCAGGCTATACCTCATATCATGCTTTTTGGCCCCAAAACCCGGACCGAACCACAAAAGGAGGGGGAGTTTCCATATTTATCAAGGATATCCACACCTCCAGGTTAGTGGTATTGCACGAAGTATCGGAGACCATCCATGTGCAACTAACAGTGGGCAAGACTGCTTTTCAGTTTATAGCATCCTACAGACCACCCTCTCAAAGTCAGGAATCCCATTCGGCTTTCCTGAAAACATTGGAGAACATGAAGATCTCTCCGAACACCATTATATTGGGTGACTTCAACTACCCAAAGATTGACTGGAAGCACTACTCAAGCCCCAGCCCCTTAGCCCAAAGATTCCTGGAAATTATAAACTCAAATGCTATGGAACAACTAGTCACCACTCCCACAAGAGAGGACAACATACTAGACCTGATCATTACCAACATGCGGACTCTATACTCCACAGCAGAAGTATATCCCTCATTGGTAAGATCAGACCATAAATTAATTTCACTGGATGTCCACATCCCGACCCCACCCCCAGCTCAGAAAACCACAGTGAAAAACTTCTCAAAAGCGAACTTCTCACTTCTCAAAACCGAAGTGGAATCCTTCAAGGCCCCAGGGCCAGTGGAAACTACAGCCCAAACTGCAGAATCCTATATAAATGCATTCTACGGACATCTCCAGGAATGCATGGATCATGCTATCCCAAACAAAACCAAGACCCAATCATCCAAAGGCAGGTGTCCAGTCTGGTGGACCCCTGCCATAAATAAACTGTACAACAGAAGGAGGAAGCTACTACATGATAGAGCAGAATCCCTAATAGGGAAGGCATCTCTGATCAGTACTAGCAAAAAATTACGATCCCTCATAAAATCCTCCAAGGCCAGCTTCGAGAGAAAAATTGCACAGGACACCAAAGACAATCATAAGGCTTTTTTCAGTTATGTTAGAAACCTGGGATGCAACTCCCAGACTTGTTTTGAGTTGATTCTAAACAACAAAAAATACACTGAACTCACAGACATCGCCAATATCCTGGCAGACAGGTTCAGTGCAAACTTCTCCCCCCCCCTCCCCCTCAAAAGAGCAAGTATCTATCCCGGCAGAGGGCTGCCTCCCAAACATCTCAGATGCTCAGGTGAAGGCTGCCCTCTCCAAAGCAAAAAACACTGCTTCCATGGGACCAGATGGCATCCCAGGTTGCATCCTACATGAACTACAATAAATTATTCCATAAATTATTCTTTAAATGTCCTAAAAAGTCCCATGAATCCTTAAGGAGGTTGAGGGTTGCCAAGATCACATATTTTACCCACTTGTCTAACAAACCTGCCATGGGATGAGTTTTTGATTGCTGGCATGAACTTGTGGATTTTGGGAATCCCAAAATGGTGGTGGATGACTGGCTTAGGTTTGAATAACAATTTCTAGGTCTCCATGTCTATCCATTTGTCCAACACATATTCCTGTAAATATGAATCAATTCTTTGATACCCAATATTAATCGGATTTTTGGAATTAGGTGTAGAGGTATCAGTGTTATGTAAAATGTTCACTATTACATTGGAATAATCTTGAGCTTCATATAATACAAACCCAACCCCCTTTATTGAGTTTCATGATCTGAATATTCTTATAATTTCTTAATGGTTATGGACATTGGCAAAGTTAAAAGCCCTCTGTTTCTGAAGTATAGCCAAACAGACTATTCATGCTGTACTGATGAGGTCATAAGAAGGGTAAAACATGCATGTCCACAGCAATAAGGGTTTGGTTTTGTTGGCCTGAATTTATCCAGAGAGGTTTAAAAAGGAAAAAAGTCACTTACATTCAGAAGCCATATGACTGAAACAGTTGATGTCCTTAAGGGGTCATTTGCATATATCCCATGGTCCTCAGTTACAGGAGGCTTAAGGTATCACACAGTGAAAATTCTCACTTGGATAGGTTTGAGTTTATGGTAACATTAGTTCTAAAATATGTCTGTCATCACATATCCATAGATACAGGCTTCAAGAATCTTCTCAGATTCATTGTGTCCTTAAGGCTCATGTTTTTTGTAAATCTAATGATTCTTCTTGCCAGGTTGCACATGTGAAAAATCCATTTTTTTAAATACATGGGCCCAACATTCCCAGCCTCTCCATTGTCATATTCCATTTTCAGGCTTTATCAAAAAAGAACTCCAGTAGCGGGAACAGCAAATTGCTCAAAATGCTGGTCTCCCTTAGATTACATGATTTAAAGGGAATTTTAGATCTAAACAGTTAAGGCCCTTATACATAACACAAGCACTACAATTCAAAGTGGAAAAGGATGATGATGAAGTGGGTGGGAGGTTTCAAGAAATAAGGAAAGAGTGAGATTTTGGATGTAGATCCTTAAGGAGAATAACAACAGTCATAAAGAATATTATATTAATAAAGTAGCAGAAAGTATTCTAAGAATTAAGCCAACATGGGAATGGAGAAAGGAGATTCTGCCAGTAGGGAAATCTGCAATTAGGGGTACAGAAGGAAAGAAGGGGTGGTAATTTACTGGAAGAAGCTGGCAAAGGAACCAATGTATTGGGAACAAATAAGGTAATAGAATGGGAAGAGGCCAAGAAGATATTTGGACTGGAGGGTAGAGATTACCTTCCCTTTCAGGGATTGATATCAGTGTGTAGGCAAAGAAAAAAGGATAGGAGAATTCTAAGTGAAAGACTTTCACTGGTTGAGTTTTTAGGTGAATTTAGAACAGAAGCTGCTGTTAAAAAAAGAATAATTAGTAGAGCATATAAATATTGCACAATAACTATAGGAATCAATGAGAGGAGGTTAGAAAAGATTGGGAAGAGAGATTAATCATTTCACAAATAAGTAATGGGAGGGCATATGCATGGCTCTGAAATAGTCAACAAAGTCTAGAAGATTTAGGAAATTTCTTGGAAGTGTTTGCAGAGGTACTTTTATACCTCAAGCAGACACCAAAGAATTTTTCTTCAGGTAGATAGCAAATGTTGGAGATGTAATGGGGAGGAAAGAGGTACCTGGAAGCACATGTTTTCTGAGTGCAATCAGTTGGCAGACTTTAAAAATTCCAAGGAATACTGGGCGAACAAATTAGTGTAACTAAGTATTTCTTTTTTTGTTTGAGCTGGGATACAAGATCTGAATTGCTCAGACGTAATAAGGTCTTGTTAAGATTAATTTTGGTGGCTGCCAAAAAAGCAAGTACTACAAAATGGAAATCAATGCCTAAACCAAAAATACTTGAAACAGTGAAAATTGTAACAGAGATAAAAGAACAATACATGCAGAAAGATGTTTTGGAGAAGGAATGAGGTTTAAGGGAAGGCAGGACTTGAACAATTTATGTAATGTTGGAGTGATTATATTGTATAGAAGATTATTTGTGATGTGTAATGTTTGTAAATATTAACATGTTAATATGGTTTGATTACTTTTATAAACATGTAAGTTTGCTTATTTCGCAAGTGATAATTCAGTAAACTTGTTTTTAAACCAAAAATCCAAGTCTTCCCTTTTCTCCTCCAGCTTCAAGTCAGTGTGTAACTACAGACACCTCAGATTTTGCTTGGGGAGCAGTTTCTATGGGGTTAAAGGTGAACAGCCTGTGGACCACTTAAGGAAGATCATAGCATATAAACTACTAAGAGATGTTGGCTGTAATCCATGCCATATAATCTCTTCATCATTTGTGATCTACTAGACCACATGTGATTATCGAGAGCACCACAGTGATGTTGTACATTATCTTCTGTGCAAGATCGCTGTGATGGCTTGCGAGGTTGCTCTACAGCATTCCTCAACCCTACAAGCATCTTACATTCCATCAGATTATAATTTGGTCACAGGCAAGCTGACCAGGTCCAGAACAGACCCTCACAAATGGAAATAGAATGAGGAGTCTTCCAGGAACTGATTCTGAAATAGATCTGTTCACCTCCTTTCAAAACAGAGAACTAAACAAATTCTACACCAGAATTCCTTGCAGGCACTTCTGGAAAACAAATGTATTATCGTTTCCTTCCTTTTCACTGATACCTAGGGTAATTCTGAATTCTGGAAATTCAGAAGGACTCTTCAAAAATCATTGTGGTGACTCCCTTTTGGCCAAGGCAACTTTGGTTCTCACTACTTACGAAATTGGCCAAGGGCAATTCAAGCTTCTTCATGAAAGACAAGGGGGAGTTTGATACTCCCCATTCTCAAGCAACTTCATATAACTGCCTGGATGAATCAAAGTTGATACCTCTTAGGCACTTGTTTCATGAAGATGTGCAGCAGGTAGTAAAGGTGGTAAAAATGCCTGTTATTAGGAAATTTTATATTGGCAAGTGGAGACAATTTTCTTTTTATGCCTAGTCAATAGCTAGGGCCCTATCACGGATTATGTGCCACTGTCTCTGAAATATTGTTGTGAGTTACTGTCTTCTGGCCTTTTTTATTCCTCTATCAAGGTTCATCTAGCAGCCATTTATTCTCTTAGGCTGTCCTCGTTCCCCTATGTGTTTGGTGAAACAGTTTCCAAATGGGGATTAACATCTGAGTCTACCTTGAAAACAAGTGGTTTCTTCTTGGGATCTTAACTTTGTGCTGGAAAAGTTAAATATATCTCCATTTGAACTGGCTCATCAGGCTGATGGAAGACAGTACTTCTTATTGTTCTCACCTCTGCAAGAAGAATATATGAGTTGCGAAAAATCAGTCCCTCATTTTAGGCCCAGAGTTGTTTCATATTTTACTTTGATTCAAGCCATCCATCTCCCAATGTTCTATCCAGATGCTTAGAACCAAAGAAAAAGGATTTCACATATTCTAGACATGCAGAGGCAGACCAGGTACTATCTTGACAGAACTAAATCCTTCTAGAAAAGTAGAGCAGCCATTTATTTCATGTGAGAGCACAAAGAAATGACAACCCATGTCAAAACAGAGCATGCTGAGATGGTTGTCCTCAACTACGGCTTTTTGTTATTACCACCATGGCACATCTATTCCAAGCAGCATCAATGTAGAGTCTACTAGAAACTTGGATTCCACAGTGGTGTACTGGAAAGGAGTTGACTCTAGAACTTCTAGTGGCAGCAACATAGTCTTATATACATACTTTTACAAAGCATTACAAACTAGATTCCTTTTCCAGGTCCAGGACCGAGTTTGCTGGGGCCATTTACCAAGGGCTCCTGGATCCTTATTCTTCTTCCTCCCAGGTCGGATAAGCTTTGGTAATCAGCCTATATAGCCAAAGGCTACTGCAGCAGTAAGAATGATGAACATAATATAGTTATGGAAGTTGCACTTACCTTAACAGTCGGTTTGAATTCCTCACTGCTGCAGAGGCCGCACCCACCCTTCATCCCCCTGCTTCTGTATATAGTTAGTTATTGGGGTATAAAGCTACTTGTTACTGTTTATATCTTTTAGAGATTCAGAATGGGCAAGCTGCTCTCTGTGTATGGGCAATAAAGTGCTGAAATTGTCCACACTGACTGCTGATTCCCCTCAAAGGTTCAAATTACACAATTGTACTTTTTGTGTGAAGTATGGCTTTTTGGCCAAAAATTTCTACAGCTTGTAGTCTTCTTTAGTTGTTCTTTTTGTAACTAATTCCAGAATTTGACTATTGAGCCTTCTTTCTTCTACCACAAATGGACTATTCATTTCCATCATAATGGGAGTTATTCAAGAAAACAGTCAGGTCCTAGAAACAGAGTTATGATCTGCAGTGGATCAGGGATTTCCTAGTTAAGCCCGTAATTCACACGGATGACCATTTAGTGTCCCTCAGATAGAGTGCAGTGGATGTAAAACAGGGCTTCCTGTCACATATTTCTGCAGGTGAAGTGAGCAGATGTGTCATAAAGTCTTTCCAGTTTCCACTGTATAAATCACTATACAGTACATCCTGCTGGGCACATGCCTCACCTTCTTTTCTAGGAGAGGCCAGTGGTCACAACTCTTTCATTTCTTCCCCACAGCAGTCAGCTCCTACACTAGTTAAAATTCCAGAGCCACTAGTTGAAATTCAGTCATCAGAGTTGTAGTCAGTGCTGTATGCCTCTGTGCCACAGAGTTGACAGTTTTCATTTGTCTCATGGCTGTATTCCTGTAAGCCACACAGCTGACAGGTTTCATTTATCTGCAAGATGTGATTGCTTCAGAGTTGATTTTGCCATTTGCGGTTTGAGAAGGCCTTAGCCTCCTTCCATTGGAAGAAAAAAAAAACTTGCTACTGTGCTGCTGAAAGCATACAGTTTGTGATGGCCAGCAGAACCTTTCAGTATATTAGCTGCATACAGTAAGTCTTCACTGACTAGTTTCTTAAAATTCTTTAGTAAAACCATTTTTGTCCAGAGGCTACCATAGCAGATGACAAAGCAATACTCAGTTTGGAACATGGAGTGGCTTTGTTAACAGCAATCTCTCAGCAAACATGTATGAATTATAGATGTTGCTGAGTAAGATTTGTCACCTTACTCTCCTAGGTGTGAAACATGAATGCTACTGTATCACATTTAAGAAAATGATCTCATTAACTATGTTTTTTTTTATTTGTGCACCCTTGTGACCAGAAATCTTCCTGACTAGAAGGAGTATTGCAGTCCGAGATCTAGTTTTAGTGGGTTTGCATACTTCATCAAATAATGAACAAATATACTTTGTACTGATGAAGCTTCCTCCTCACTGGCACAAGACATATGAAAACTTCTCACCAGTTCATAAATTCAGTTGTGAAGCTTATGAGTAGTGGTCTGAAGCCTGATTGCTATAACCATATAATGATATTTTCTGTATAGGCATGTGTGTGTGTGTGTGTGTGTGTGTGTGTGTGTGTGTGTGTGTGTGTGTGTGTGTGTGTATCTTTCTGTCTATTTTCTTATGAATACATGTGAAACTTGTAACAATTTCTACATCGGCAAAACTATAATGAAACTCTCAGAGAGTTTACAAACATATCACTGCCATTAAGAAACAAGATTTTAGTAATGCTCTAGCTAAACACTCTGCAGAATGTGGGAACTTCAAGAAGTTCATATTTTTTGTGTTAGTGTTTCAACTGATCCCTTCAAAGGAGATTATAATATTCAGTTAGAATGTAGAGAGACAGATAGGTACATCAGATTATTTTCTGACAAAAAGCCTGGTTTACATGATCACATAAACATTAAATGTTTTTAATGGCACACAGATTGTAACTGAATGAAATATATTTTAATATATGTTAACTATATATATATATATATATATATATATATATATATATATACATATATATATATATATATATATACATATATATATATATATATATATATATATATATGGGTTCCGTTCAGAAGCTTGAAATACTGAAATCTCGAATTCCAGTATTTCGAGCAACGAATCCACATAATAGCAAAAGTTTAGAAGCGTGAAATTCAAAACCTCGAATACCAGAGGTTTTGAATTTTGCGCTTCTAAAGTTTTGCTATGGTTATGTATTCAGGTAAGTGTGTGTGTGTTAAGGGGTTTGGGTAGGGGCTGTGGTGTATGTCAGTGTGTTTTGTTGCTGCAATGTATGTGTGCTAAGAGAAAGTAGCTTGTGTGGTGGTGTTTTGTGTGTGTTTGTATGTAGTGCGACCTCGGGGGGGGAATATTTAAGTAGGGGGGTGTGGGGGTTGAAGGGGGCTTGACCCCCTACTTTCATGTAGTAGAGTGATTGTGTGTGTTTGTGTGGTGGATGCTGTGTGTGTGTGTGTGTGTGTGTGTGTGTGTGTGTGTGTGTGTGTGTGTGTGTGTGTGTGTGTGTGTGTGTGTGTGTGTGTGTGTGTGTAGTAAAACTGCGAAATTCAAAACTTCCGGTATTCGAGGTTTTGAATTTTGCAGTTTTTAGTTTTCGTTGTTTTGTCGATTCCACTTCTTGGGCTCGAGATACTGAAATTCGAGATTTCAGTATTTCGAGCTTCTGAAGTGATTCCATAGATATATATATATATATATATATATATGTTATATAAAATATATATATAATATATATATATATATATATATATATATATATATATATATGTTATATAAAATATATATATAATATATATATATATATATATATATATAAACATTTTTGTAATATATGAATGTTCGTTGCACTAAGTAATTACGGTGGTTTATAAAATATTTATTAGATTATTGCTTTATTCAATTAGATAATTGGTATGTGGTTTAGTAATTTAGGTTTGTCATGTGATAAATAGAGTATATATGTAGTGAGGAAGTAGAAGTATTTATTCTGAGGAAGTTCTAATAGAAATAAAGAATGAAAGCGCTTAAGAAATATTTTTTTCCTTAGTTGTTTCATTGGGCTGGCTGAAATTGCTTTGGACGAGTGCTTTCTTGGGGGCTCATAGACACATTTTTGAAGTTTTTAAGTTTGAAATAACTTGATTCTTCTGCTTGTCTAATTTACTGCACTGTTTTTTGGCCATCTATGCAATCTGTAAGCTGATAATGTAGTCAGCAGTTTGCTTGGACTTCTTCATTTACATCTTTTTGCTTATCCTTTGCCACCCTTCTGCACTAATCTCAAAATTTACTTCTCAATATGTTTCAAAATTTTAAGCTGCAAATCACTTCTGGCAATCACTTACATGAATGCCTTTTGAGATACAATTTACAGAAACATATAATCTGATGTTGTCATTTTCATTCATTTCACAACTTTTGGGTTTGGATCCGATCCTCGGGTCTGGTTCAGCTACTTCTTCCAGCTTGTAGGCTGGCATCTCACACTAAAGAACTCCTCCCTTTACCCATACTGCCCTTGTTACCTTACATACCTCAGATCTCACTTGCTGCCTTAGCATTCGGAAGTGGTCACTGAAAACTCTCAAGTGAGCCTTAGTTTTTTTTAGTGAGTTAGCTTAATTTCTGTTTCAATTATCTATATATTTTTAATCTTTTTCCTCCCTTTAAGCCTTCTAAAAAGTTACTGTTAAATCTCGTTTGCCCTTTTTACATTACTCTTAGAGTATTCCTTAAATACCATTGTTGATATCCTGTATAGTGCTCTTTAGTATTTCCTTTTTAATTACCATTGTTGGTATTTTCTTCTCTTTTCTTATCTGTTGAAAAATAAGGATTTTTCTAACTTAATCCTTTTGTTGTTTTACTATTTCTAACAAACCTTCAGGATTTAAAAAAATGTGTGGTCTGTGGCCACAAAATATCCATCTCAGATGCACACTCATAATATTATTTAGGGCCCTCTCATCTGGACTCTGACTGTGACATCTGTAAAGGGTTTAATTTACGTACCATAATCAAAGGAAGAATAAACTCATTTTTAGGGGATTGCTCCATCTAAACCTGCTTCTACAGCCTCTGAGGCTCAATCGCCTAAAAGAGTAGACAAAAAAGGAGATTCTCACATGAAAGAATCACATAAGAGATCTCCAGATCCGTCAACATCTGCTACTTCATCTCTTTTATCTGAACCTTCTCTTAAACCTATATCAGATAAATCTCCAAGTATCCATTCACCTCATCTTTTGCCTTATCTGATCTCCTCTCAGCTCCTATCCCCCTTTTTGGCACAATCTCCTAGGCACCATTCAAGGCTCTCACAGACAGCCTCATCCATTCGATTTCTCAAGAGCCTTCCAGAAGCTGATGTGGACAGGATGATGAGGAAGTTCCTCAGGACGCAGATATAAATGGGAGTTCTCCCGGCTCTAACCCCTTTGGGTCCGGAGACCCTTGTCAGTACTACTCCTGCATTATTAGCTCCACCTCTGATCCAACTTTTGGTTTCAGAGCCATTGGATCCGAAAGTCCTGGAGTCGTCTGCCTCAGATCCAAATATGTTGGCATCTTCAACTCCAATGGTGTCTCTGAGTTGTCTGGTGCTGAGTACTTCAGAGCTGGATGACTTTCAGAGCCAGAGCATTGGTGCTGGCTCCAGGGTGTTGGATTCAAATCTGATGTTCTTTGAGCCATCTCTGCCCCTCAGAGCTTTGGCATTGGACAGCTCGGCTCCTGCTTTCTCCTTGAGTAGTTTGCCTTTGGGGTGAAATAAACCGACATTTCATAAGCCTGTCTTATTGGATCCATCAGTGTGTTTTTCTCCAAGACTTTCTGCCTTTGAGGTGGTGGAGAGAACCTTCTTTGTTCCCAGAGTTCAGACTTCTCTTCCCTCTTTGGCTACGACTACCCAGTCTCACTTGATTCTGCTTCCAGTGCCTCGGTCATCCATTCCAGTTGGACAGCCAGCCTTAACCAGTCTCCAGACCACCCAGCAAGGTATAGCAATCTCTTCTAACACCTTTACAGAGTATCTCACTGAAGAAGTACCTCAGAAGAGGAAGTGCTAAAGGAGGCACTTAGACTCTCTGCAGCAGTCTGTCACAGGGGACACTGACTTTAATGAAGGGGAAGTGTCCCCCAATCACCACCGACATCTCATTAGGAGACATTTTAGAGCTCCTTAAATAAAGTGGGGGTCGTTCCCCGACTAACCCTTTCCAAGAAGAGTCAGTGTTCCTGGAGGCCTGTGGCGCTGGCTCATCTACCTTCTGGGTAACTGTGACCGCAGATGAGCTCATTGATTTGGTCTCTCAGCAGGCGTGGAAGAAGCCTATCCCTAAGAGACCAGATAGGCTCCTGGCACTATCCAAGGATAGAACATATTGGAGTAAGGGAGTACCCATTGATACCATGGATGTAGCGGTGGCCACTAAGAAGGAACTGGCAGAACAAAGTTTCTGTGTTCACCCCCCTAACAGCGAGTCTTTGCTGCTGAACAGATTAGGTCGCTTAATTATTTGGCACATTTTACAAGACTTCAGAGGGATTTGATTAAAGAACTTTCCAAATCCCTCTCTGGGACCACATCCTCTGAGGAAGAGAGTACTATTTCCTTGCAGTTGTCTACTCTTCAGTCCATTTTAAACTTGTCTATGAGGCGTATCTCCCACATGGCTGAATGTACCTCATAGATGCCAGGTTCAGGCATTTCCATCAGAAAACATACCTGGATGTGCTTGTGTGACTTTGCAGAACCCTTCAAATCTTCCTTTGTCAATGTTTCCTTTGACAGAAGTTCCTTATTTGGCCCGAAAGTTAAAGGTGTGAGCAGGATTGAAAAACCCTGTCTGCTGTGGGTGTACATTTTTCAGTCCCTCAACAGACCTTTTCTAGGACCCAACAAGGTGGAAAGAGAATGTGGTTCTGAAAATCCCAGGGTCCCTTCCAAGATCCACATGGAAACAGTTCTCCCAACGACAGATCTCTAATTGAACTCTAATTGAAGACACTGTCCCCGCAGCAGAGGTGGTGTGCATAACAGGTATCAAGGGATATTTTCTCTGGCAGATCCTATCAGCACTCCTGAAAGGAGGCCCAACTGTCCATCTCTGGAGGCAGTCGGAGGTCATTTATTTCTGCACCAGAGATTCTGGCTAGAAATTTCAAAAGATTCATGGGCGCAGAGGATAATATCCAGAGATGATATAATACCATTTTCCCATTCACTCCTGATAGTATTAAACAAAAGCCCTGATGTTCCACCCAATCAGAGGGAAGCAGCAGCGCTAGAAATAAAGAAGCTGCTGGAAAAAATAATCATCTAAGAGGTCCCTGCAGATCAGAAAAAGTCTGGATCTTACTCAGTATTCTTTTTAGTTCCAAAGAAGACAGAGGACTGGAGACCAATCTTGGATCTCAGCAAACTAAATCGATCAGTTCAGTATACAAATTTCTGGATGGTCACTGTTCAGTCCATTCTGCCTTTTCTGCACAAGGACAGCTGAATGTGCTCGATAGATCTTTAGGATGCGTACTACCATGTAAGAATGAACAGGTGGTCCAGGAGATATCTACATTTCCATCTGGGAGCCAGTCATTACCAATTCAGAGCAATGCCCTTTGGTCTTTTGCAGCTCATTTGAGACTGCAGAGATTGTGTGTGTTTCCATATCTGGATAACTAGCTCATAACCATTCCAACCAGGCATCAGCTAATTCAAGCTTGGGATTACTTAATTCAGCTGAGGATTTCTGTCAATTACAACAATCTCAACTCAAACTTACTCAGATACTGGAATTCATCACTGCTCTGTTCAATATGGTCACTCAAATAGCTTCTCTCCCTCTGTCCCAGGTTCAAACAATTCAGTTCCAGATCAAAAAGATCTCATCTTCTACATCCACCCTGAATTCTTGATTCATCTCCAAGCCTTCTGTCTCACCTGACAGACATGACTCATCTGTTCATTTCAGGCTTCACGTGGATCATATGGTGTCTCTGGTTCCATTAATTTCTAGACAATCCAGGCTGTACTCCCCTGTCCGTCACATTCTTTTATCATCCCACAAAGCTTCCAGTAGAAAAGTTTACAAAAGTAAATGGAAAAGGTTTGTTTTTTGGGCAAATAAAAATAATTTAGATCTCTTTTCAGCTCTGATTTCCAAGGTTCTTGACTGTTGGGCTACAATTTTCAATGAAGGAGCTAGCTCCTCAACTGTCACAGTAGAATTAGCAGCCATTTCTAATTTTCATATAGCAGTAAATAATTCAGCATTAACATCTTCCAAGCTTTGCAAAGCCTTTCTTATAGGAATATACCTACTTAGATCACCATTAAAGGATCCTACTCTTCCTTGGTAATTAAATATCATTTTGCAGTCTTTAACCCAACCCCCTTTTGAACAATCAGCTAAGTGTGATCTAAAAATTTTGACCTGGAAAACTATCTTTTTAGTTGATATTACTTCTCCCAGAAGGGTGTCAGAACTCCAGGCTTTGTTGGCTAAACCTCTTTATTTGATTTTTCACAAGGATAGGGTATCTTCATGGACAAATCCTTCCTTTCAACCCAAGGTCATGTCAGAATCCAATATTAATCAGGTTATCAACCTTCTAGTCTTATTTCCAAATTTCTCAAATAAAGGAGAATATATGTTACAGTAACTGAATGTCCACAGACAATTACGTTCCTATCTGCTCAGAACCAAAAATTTGAGGAAACCCGAACAATTATTTGTTTCCTTTTCTGACTCAAAATTAGGCAAACCAGTTTCTAAAGTGACTTTAACCAAATGACTGACTGATTCTATTACCTTTTGTGTATGGAAAAACAGGCTTGCCTTTACCAAAACTACCAAAAGCCCATTCCACCAGGTCTATGGCAAGTTCTTCAGCCTTTTTGTCTAAAACTTCTTTGGATGATATTTGTGTAGATTGGGCTAATCCTCATAACTGTGTTGCTCATTAGAAATTAGATCTAGTCCCTATGGGAAGAGCAGTCTTTGGCTCAGTTGTGGTAAGGAATTTCCATCCTTAGAGTCCTCCCAGGATTTAAATAGCTGTGGTCTCTGTCCCACCAGTTGTGGAATGAACAAAATTGACAACATCAGACAAAAACTTATGCACACACTATAATGTTCCATCTGTGTTGTCCACTTTCATTCTTCCACAACTTCCCTCCCACCAACCCACTCCTTTGACTTGCTCCTGGAATGATCAAAGAGTAATAGAGGAACCTCTGTTACTTTGTTTGAGTCCCAGATTCTGTTATGTCATAATTCCTTACTACTTTGTAACTCTATCAGCAGCAAATAAGATCTGAAGTATGTAAGGTGATGAAGCATTATGGGTAAAGGGAGGAGCTCAAGAGTTTCAGTGTTCTACGAGCTGGAAGAAGCGGATGATTTGGATCTGAGAACTGGATATGAACACAACAGTTGAGAAAGAATGAAAATGGACAACACAGCTGGACTGTTATGGTAAGTATATACATTTTTTTTGTTAACTTGATAATTCCTTGAAAAATTTATTTATTTCTTTATTAATATTTGTTAACCAGGGTAAACCACTGATCACAAACTGACCAGTTTCAGTGTCATCCCAGGATGCAATTTACAATGATAATAACATTGCACAAGAAATTAAAAATAAAGGCTTCAGTCTGTACAGAAATTACAGCATTAAGAAGCGTATCCAAGCGGTGTAGAAAATATGACTGTACAAGTGGTATTATATTACATGATTGGCAGTTTGTCATATGTAGAGGCAGAAATTTTGCTGACAGTTCTGTTTACATATTTGCTTATTAGAAATCTCACAGATTTGGAGGAAGTAAGACTACAGTGATGTAGAAGAGGCAGCTAGAGGATATGTCAGTCTGCTTGACATGTTCTATTCAATAGGACTTGCAGGGTGGTTTGTTTGAGCAGAAAATGCTTGGATAGAGGTCAAAATCTGGTATAATTGGAAATGATTGTGATGTAGAGTGGGATGGATTGCAGAGTTTGGGTACAAGTACTGAGGAACTGTTATCTGAGCAATGGAGCTTTGTTGGGAGTGTCTGAAGTGATAATGTTGAGCTGGAATGGTTCCTAAGATTATAAGTGGAGATTGAGGCAATGACTCTCATGGCTGGGGTGAGTGGCTATCTTGGTTGATTATTTTATAGAGGAGAGGACCTAGTAAGAAAGCAGCTCTAGTTATAGTGCTTGTTTGATTAATCTTACAGTAGGGTTTTGATGCATACTGTAGCTCTTTGCTGCAGCTCAACAAAAACTGAATACCTTGCCTTCCCCTCATTGTTATATTCTTTCCTTAAGTCTGCTTACTAAAAACTTTAAGTTTCTTGGAATGATTTATTGTACATGTTGAGCAGAGTTTATATCAAAGTGCTTTTGCTGAGTACATCTGTTTTGTGATAGCTGCATTACTGATTTGTATTCTTTTGTTCTAAATTTGTTGTACAGATGTATTTGCTAACTTTATTTGCCTATGGTCTAGTTTTTCAAGGAAACTGATGCACTTCAGATCAGTCTGCTTACCAAATTATCTGATAAATAAACTGTAGTGTTATGTACTTTCTTATTTTGAGACTGTATGCAATATATTTATTTATTTTGTACTTCTTGCGTCTGAGTTGGGTCATGACTTAAAATGATTCCTGTCCAACAACTCTCCTCTGCCTGGATAACAAATCAATAAATAAATGACTAATCAAGTAAGCAGTTCTGTGATATGGGTACATTATACAGATTCCACTCAAATATGGAAAAGGCAATCAATGTGCAACAATAACACATCTAGTTCCTTTTTAGACCTGCCCCACACTGCTTGATTTGTACAATCATTGTACTTTGGGGAAAGAAAAATTTCCCCGCATTTGGACAGTGCAGTGGTGCAACACACAGCAAAGATTCCTTGGTTCTGTTCTCGGCTGGAGGATGGGTGCCTTCTATGTGGAGTCTGCATGTCCTCCCTACATTCATGTGGGTTTACTCTGATGTTGCAAGACATGCGTCTGGAGCATTTCTCCCTGGGCCTCCTCTGAAAATTGGCTCACTCCAAGTCAGACTTTTTCTGTAAAGAAATGTTAAATAAATAAATAAAATTTAATGAGTCACAGTTTGAATGCATCTTCAGACTCAGTGCTTTCTGCATTCATGGTGCTCACTGTGAGTGAGTGAGTGAGTGAGTGAGTGAGTGAGTGAGTGAGTGAGTGAGTGAGTGAATGGTTGCAAATAACCAGTAAAGGACACATTTAAATTCCTAGGTGTCTTCTGCTTAGTTTAACTTAATTAAAACAATCAGAAGCATGAAATAAACAGTTATCTTACACAGACATAAGTGCTGCATTTTCTAGATTATTAAACAGCATGTATAATTTAAAGATCCATTCCAGAAGTGAAAGCAAGTGTAAAATGATTGCAGTAAAACAAAACATGAAAACAAGCAACCCTAATGGCAGAATATTTTATTACATACATTACTACACTTAAAGAAGCCATCTAAACTTAAATCACATGACTACAGTCCCTCCCTCCAAGGGCACATAAATAAAGCAGAAAAAAATCACTGAAAGCTGTCACTTACTTTAAAGAGAAACTCTACTAAGACATAAAACAATAGAAGCACCTTAGCTGCTTCACTTTGATGAAATGGTAATAATGAAGTGATCGCAGAGCAGGGACTCAAACTTAAGCTCAAGTGCAAAACCCTTCTTAGTGAATAAATACTTGTTAGAATAACTTGAAACACGTTTCTAGTTTATTGGGAAAAGAAGCAATCTTCAAGAAAAGATTTGTTCTGTACAGATACCACTCAGGTAATTGCTTTTCTAGACATACTGCCTGGAGAAATAAAATTATCATTCTGTTCTCTCAGGGGCAGAAACTAGAGATGTTCTCAACAGCATAACTGAAAAGACTGTGGTCTTCTTAGTCAGAAGACATAGCTTATACAATCAATATTTTTATCAAGAAGCTTATTAAATAATGTAGACACGGTATATGTGTTGTAAGCTTTATAAAGTCTGTATTCCAGCTGAATTATCTGGACGAACTGGGTACCACATGATATGTTGACCACTATCACTAGCTCATTACCCTTAAAGCTATATGTCCTTATATAGCATCCGTTTTGTCAAAAGTTAGAAAACATTTATCTTGTTTCAATAGCAGTGGTTAAGTCTGAAGTAATGAGGTTGCAACTTGTTGATCAAGTTTATACAGTAGCAAATCAACAGTCACTCTCTTTCATAGTCATTGATGGATCAATTTCTTTTACAACTTTAGCAATGAATCACTATATTGAGTTTTTCCTTTTCTTTCATGGTTGTGTGACTATGGAGTTTGCATATATAAGTAAGGGAACGTGGGGTGAAACTCCACAGATTGGGAGGGGCAGACAGCAGGCAGGCTTGCCCACAGCAAAAAAAAAAAAAAAACACATTTTTTTTTCATCCGTACAGAGCTTCAACCAGCTGAGTTTAGCCATTTGTATTTTTTTCACTTTGTCTAGATTTAAATCAAGGATTCATAGTGAAACCAATGTCAATACTGTATATTTGTGACATTACATTGACAAATGTAAATTAACCTTAGCTCATTCACTCCAGTGGAGTTCACGAAGTTTGTACTGTAACTTCCAATGGGTGGAACCTAAGCCTTTTGACAGAATCAAATTATGTCCTCACATTTCAAACAAATGTTCGTATCTCTGAAACCATAGGGGTTATGAAAGAAGTATAAATGGCAAACTCTTCAGCTCAAACTATTTTTATATCGGTCGTATTCTTTAGGTTCTATGTCTTAAACCAAATTTTATAAATCACAATAAACACAATAACTATTATGTTTGTAATATTTTGTAAAGAACTTACAATATCTCAGCAACCCTCAAGTTACACACATACTGTCATCAGCATTTTATTAATCTAGCTGAGAGCTTTCATATGAGGCTAAGGAGTTCTGTCTGTGTTACTTGTTGAGATATTTAGAAAAATGTGAAAATTATATCTATATAAATCAATATCATAAAGACAACAGTTAATATCTCTTTACTTGGACTAGGCAGAGGTCAAATATTAATGCAGTTGAGTTTGCCATTGTGTAGGCTTTAAGATGAAATAATTTAAAACCTTGTACATAGTATGCTTTTTGAATTATTGATGGAGATATGAACAAGCAGTATTTGACACCTAGAGGCATCAGTAGGAGGTAACTGCAGATGCTCCTTGAGGTTTCACTCAGATGTAATGAGTTAATACTGGATTAAGCAGGTGTTGATCATTTACATCAAAACATTTCAATAACCAAAACTTTTGGGACCTTAGAATCATTTTAACTCTTGAAAAGTCCATATTTCTGTCTCTGTTCTTCAGCGGTCTACCCTGTTGGTAGAGTTTAACTGGGGAGCCTACACTGAGCATCTTTTGTTCCTCTTGGGACAGTTCTTGTTGTAATACATAGTCATTTGAAACCATAACTTCAGGATTCTTTCTCTGCACTTCTTGAGTATCACCCTTCCAAAGATTCTGTTTTCTTGTAACAAACTTTTTTGTCACACCAACACACTTGCCTTGGAAGGATCTTTGGGATTTCTTTTGTACAGCTTTTCATTCTTGACAAACATGGGATCTTGGTTTGGCTGCTTTACCATCTATTTCTTTTTTTGCAATAACATTTTCCATATCCTTTGGATTCTTGTTTTATCTTCAATCTGTAAGTCTGGTTGTGTCATGCATTTTTTGTAATACCAGTTCTTCTATATCTTATATATCTAGTATGTCCCTCACTTTATGTTGATTTTCAGGCTTCAGTAATGTAGCTGAAGTTGGTAATCTGCATTTTATCCTTTTGTTCATCAAGATTTGAGTCTTACAGCAGAATGTACCAGTATTCCAAAAATAGAGAGATGATTGTCCTTATAGTTTTTTTGCTACAGCTTTTTCTCACATAGTTTGTCACTCTTTGGATGGTGTTATATATTTCTTAGTAACAACATAGTGAGAGACACTAGGGGTTGGGGTGGGGTGAGTACCTGACATTTCCAAATGTCTCTGCTTGCTGTGTTATGTTTTTAATTTAATACTTATTTTAAGCTGTGCTACCTTAGAGCTAGCCAGTGGCTAGAGACTTAAGGGAGCACTTCCTATTGGGAGTTACTTAGGAAGCTACTGTAATGAGTGGCTGTGAACTAAAAGCAGCCACACAGCTTGAGGTGGGGTATGTGAGGAAGCAAGTAGTTTTTAATTTTTTAGCTAGTGTTTTGAAAGCTGGAAATTATTTTCTCATTTTAACAGAAGACAAACTGATAAAAAAACACATGCAAGGCCTCAGAGATTCCGACAAATCCAGCTCAACAACTTAAAACATAATATTAGCACTTTCATTTTATTTTATAACAAAACTTCTTCAGATTAAGTGAACCAAACACACACACTGTTTAAATACAATTCTAAAAGGTCATGTGACAACTTTTCTTAAATCATGGGATCAGCTTAAAATAATGTGACAGCCAAAAACTTTTAAAATCATATGATCAGCTTAAAATCACATGACAGCCCAAAACTTTTAAAATCATGTGATCAGCTTTAAATCATGTGATAGCTGAATTCCCTGAACAAATCATGCATTAAGGCAACATATTCAGTAAGTTCAAAATTGAACTAAACAAAAATCAAAGGCTGAATATCTGAATACATCAACCTGTAAAACTTTCTTTTACCAAACAATAATACATAGTTTTATGCAAGAGCAATCATTAAATAGTAAATGCTATACTGAGAAATTATGCCTGATAAAAAAGGTAGCAATATCATCTTTCTAAAGTTCTTAGTTTTAAAAGGCAGCTAATATAAATCTGGTCATTAATCCCTGGCCAAGAACTTGCATTAAGTGTGAGCTGCCAATATAACTCACGTTCTTCCAACTTAAGTTGCTAGGGGGTTACCTTTTCCATAATTGCAAATTTAAAAACATGGTCTGGCCATTCCATTAAGTGTTTGGCTAGGGCATTGTTTGTTTTCCTTTTCTTAATGTTTTATAGATGTTCAGCAGTTCTTTCTTTGAACTTACACTCAGTTTTACCTATGTAGAAAACAGGGCAATGTTGGCAGAGTGCAGCATATACTACCCCTCCTATCAGACAGTTACATGCTCCTTTTATATAAAATATAAAGTTCTTTATAACAAACTGTTCACCCATCAAAATGGAGCAGGTGGAACAGCATCTACATTCAGACATATGATGAATTTTGTTCCTCTTATGTGTGGATGTTATATTAAAATGTTCCACAATGTTTTTAAAATTACAACCCCTTCTGTATATTATGTGTGGTGTAGCCACATATTTCTCAATAACGTGTCTGTCTTCCCTTAGAATAGCCCAGTTTTTCTGGATAATGCTCCTAATACTGGCACTTTCAGCATTATAAGCTGTGATAAAGGATCTAATAAAGGTTGTAATTTGTACTAGATGATGTACAGGTGCAGGGATGTGTTTGTTCACTAGAAGGGGTAATATTGTCAGCCATTAAATCACTTGCTGATACATAAATTTAATGTCTTGCTGTTTCACTATGACCTAAAATTGGATTAAAAAAGCCCCTGTCTCCTTTATTTATCACTTTGTATATTAGTTGATTTACCATACCAAGGGGATAATCTCTAGCCAGAAACATATTCTTTATTGCCTCACATTCATCTAAAACATTATCAAACATTGACACCATTCGTGCTGCCTTTACAAACTGACCCGTGACTACAGCACATTTTTGGTGGGAGGGATGTGAGCCTGAAAAATACAAATAGGTGTTTGAAAAGGTGGGTTTTTGATAAATCTGGGCAGAGAATTCAGCCATATCATTGTATTTAGATAGAAGTATGTGTAATCCTAGATGTACTGGCCTCTAAAGTAAACTTTAAAAAGTTTGTTGTATTAATGTAGTCCAAAAACTTATTAAATTTTTCATGGTCATCATTCCATAGAATAAAAATGTCATCCAAAAAATGTTTATATAGCACATAATATTTCATAAATTCTGAATTAAATACAATTTTTTCCCATGTTGTCATTACTGCGTTAGCAAAGAGCCTGCCACATGTGGAGCCCATTGCTATACCTATAATTTAGTTATTGTACTCATGTTCAAATAATATATAATTATTTTTCAACACAATTTCAATTAAAGTTTTGTAAGTGTTTACATTATCCTGACTTACACCCTTCAGTGTTAAATATTCTAAAAACCATTCGATACCTTGCTCATGGGAGATGACAGTATATAAGTCCTTGACGTCAACAGTAATGAAAAGTAATTTTCATTAAATTCAAGTTGATTTATTTTCCCAAAAAAATCCCAAGAGTCTTCACAAATGTGTTTTTCTTGGGTAACCAGATGTTTTAAATTTTCGTCAAGGAATTTGGCGCATGGGTGTGTTATCGAACCTCTGGCATCTACAGTTGGTCTCATCTGTGGCTTTTCAATATTTTTGAGGACTTTTGGGATGCCAAAGATTGAAGGTATGATAGGTACCATAGAATTCAAGTAACTGTATTCATTCAGATCAGTTTGTCTATGAATAAATCAAGTGTGTCCCTCACCCTTTTGTATGCTGTACTTAGTTAATTTAGTGACACTTTACTATAGGTAGTTCCTGAAGGCATATAAAGCATTTTTTGTTTGTAGTCATGTGCCTCCATTATCACCAGTCCCCCACCTTTGTCTGGTTTTATAAGCCTCAAATTTTGGTCACTTAATTCTTTTTACCGCTTTTTCTCCCCAGGTAGTAAATTGTCATTAGTATTTGAGTTCTGTTTGTTTGTTTTCAATAATGACAGAAAGTCCACTTCACAAATTTTCTCAGAACACTGGACTATAGGATGAACTGGAGGGTTGTAAGTGCTACATGTTCTAAGGGTGTTAGAAGCAATGGTGGGAGTGTCAAACAAAATATTCAGGTTCAACTTTCTTATGTATTGTTTGAGGTCCATTACAACTTTGCCACATTAGCATGTTCAGTGGGAACAAAAGTCAGTTCTTGTTCAAACAAATCCGCACATTCCAAACCTATATAATGAGTAGTGTATTTGTATATTGTAAAATCCCCTTTACTGTTGGTGATTAATATGCATGACATATCATTTGAACACAAGAGGAGGTTGTTTGAAGTTACCGCCAGTTGTTGTTTTTGAATTTCTGGTTCTGCCACCGTGTCTGACCCTTCTGAGGTGGCTTTGTCTGGAACATTGATTCCAGTAGTTGTTGTGCTGCCTGTGAAAATACATAAACAAGGCTTTTCTTAGATCTAAGACAGATCCTGGAAGTCATAAAATAATAAAACACTTGCAAGACAATGCAGATAACCTCTAGTTCTAGACATTGTGTCTGTTACTGCACTGAAACTGAAAGATAACATGGGATGGGAAGGTGGCCTTATCGTTAAGGTTTTTGCCTTACAAACACAAGATGCAGGGTTTGAGTCTCACAAGGGATAAATGGCAGGGCATGAAATGACTCACAAGGGCAGTTAGCTTAGTACTAACCTATGAACCTATATGATAACATATTTTTATTACACGATGATAAAGTAATTTAAATTTTCATCTGTTTCTCTGAAATTAACATTGTGTTCCAATTGCCATTGTTAAAATATATACATCTAAACAGTTACAATAGCGTATGTGCATTTCTGTTCTGTTCCAGTAGGGTACACTGTGGATAAATTTTTAAAGCTCAGTACTTTACAACCCTTTTCAACACACACTTTTGTACCAGCAGTTTGCTATACACATTACATACATTTCTAATACATTTCTAACACAAGCATATGAATCGTGTTGATATTCACAAACGACATATAATTATTTACAAAATTCCAGATAGCTTTGCTGGCAGTATCGCCTTTTGTGACAAAGGGCATGAAGTTACTAATAAGGACAGTGAGGGTGTGAGAAGTGTAGAATGCCCTGTGGTTGGCAATATAACTATGAATAAGATAATCAGTAACAAAATAATAAGTGGCTGCAGTAAAAGGGTTATGGAGTGGAGCTGTCAGTCTGGATACTTAAAATGATGACTTTCAGATTCAAAAAAGAAAAAAACAGCATGCATTTTGAGGGGCAATAGATTATCAAGTTCATGTTCCATCATTCAGTAATAATACAAACCAAAGTGGCACACAGATCAGTATTACAGTGATATAATTCTTGTAAGGTAGCCACAGATTGTGATTGTAGTGACTCATTGTTGAGGGGATTACAAATTTGTTCCCAAGAATTAACAGAGAAAAATATAACTGTTTTCTGTATCAGAGGCTATACAATGGTGAAGATTAAGATGCCTTTTCAGTCTAGTTTTAGCAAGAGTAAAAATATATTGCAATAGTCATAGGGGTTAATAATGATGTTAGAGGAACCAAAAGAGAATATTTTATTAAGGAGTTGAACAGCATCATTTTCTTGAGTAAGTATAACGGAATTGAGCATTTTAGGATAGTATATTACAGGAAGCTAGAGGTCTGACAGATGTTTTAAGGAAAGTAAGTCCCTTTAGAAATCTATAAAAGGAGTACTAGTTTGAGAAGAATTTGAAATAAAATATAGAAGTTTCTGCAGGGATGCCACTGGTTTAAGCCATCTAGGAACTATATTATTTGGCTGTGGAAACTAAACAAAACACATTGTGTTGGGAGATAATGCAAGTTTATTAGCACTTTTGTCACAGTTATCATGAAACGTCATCAGACAAATCACCACCCAGAGCTTATTGGGCAATGAATAAAGAAGGCTTAAATCAAATGATTTAATCATAGTGTTCACTTTCTCTATACAGCTTATAAACATGCTAAACAGTTACTTCAAATGAATATTTGAAACAACGAATAAAAGATGAATGAAAAATTAATAAAAATCAGTAAATAAGAATCTATAAATTAATTTAACACTTAACCCAAAAACATTATTATGCATTTTATTTTATCTTAAATAGTAAAGCATTTTTAAGACTAAAGAGAATGCAAGAATAGCTGGAATTAGTGGACACTTGAAGTGTTTTATTATTAATATCAGGAGCTTGAACAACAAAATTAAGGACCTAGAAGCTAGAATAGCTGGGGTAGGTTATGATGTTGTGTTTTTTTCTTACAGAGACATGATAAAAATTAGTATAATATCGAACTGTGGTACCAAAGGCATAAGAATTAAGGCCATTAAGACCAGTTTTTCAGGGCTGTCGCTCTGCCCTCCTTTGAGATTTCATTATGAAACATTCAAGTAATAACAACAGCGTATTCAGCAACAAAACACATTTTAGTCTGAAATTCTACCCCTAGAGCTTTCAGTACAGCATACCTTTTGAGTTGATCCTATAGCTTTATCCACTTGAAAGCATGATGTTGTAATTGAAAATATATGCGTGTTCATGTGCATGTGTATATGTGTTTTCTGATAAAATATGTTGTGTTTTTTACAGCTGATCTAATGACAGCTCTGTATAGAAATATTATAGGCCATTAGTGTGTTCTGCACCATAAACAGAAGTTCAGAACAGCACAACCAATAGAAACCGGGTATAATGCAAAATGTCAGGCTGTGGCAGTGAACTCTTGCAAACATACTGATGTAGAGCCTATCTATAAAAACATATTTCAGTCCCCTTAAAGATTTTATTATGAAATATTTGGAAAGAAATAAGAAGATCAGCTACAGAAATACAAGACTGCTATTCTGTGTTTAGGGAGTTCACTACATTACTATGTTGAACTTGATCCCACCACATTAATTGCTCAGAGATTTGCATGTTAACTATAGCATGCTACAATGAAAAAATTTTTTTTTTCCCTACTAAAATGTAGAAGATTTTAACTTCTGATGAAATCAGAATGCAATAAAGAAGTAATTATATGCAGTGTACTGAGCAGAAGTTCAGTGCAATACTCTAGTGAAAAGAGAGTATAAGGCAAAAGTTTAGACTGCATCAGTAAAGGCATATGATAAATCTAACCTTGCGGCTTCCTGGGCAAAATACTTCTGAATTTGACTACACAGCTTTAGCCATTTAACAACATGGAATTGTAGTCATAGCATGTTATAACTGAAAAATATGTATGTTTTCTGGGAAAATGGTCAGATTCTACTTCTCATCTAATGACAACTCAGCAGAGACTTAGTACTGGCAATCAGTGCTTTCTACATACTGACCAGAAGTCCAAACCAGGAAAATGCAACATTACTGACTGGCAGTGAACACCTCTAAACATACTGATGTAGTGTTTATTAGTCTCCTCTTGAGATTTCATTATGAAATGTTCAGAGGGTAACAATATGATTAGCTACAAAACACACATGTGACTCTTCTACTACCCTTTGGGTTTTCAGTGCAACACTATGTTGTATTTGATCCCAAACATTAGTTGCTGAAATGTTAGCATGTTACCTTTGTCATGTTGAAATATTTTTAAAGTATGGAAAATATAGAGTATTATTACTTCTTGTGTAAATGACAACTCAGAGCGGTATTCTAGATCATTCTTATACTCTGTATGCTAAACAGAAGTTAAGCAAAACAGTAACAATGAAAACTAAGTATAATGCAGAATGTCAGTGGTCGTAAAAAATTATGCACCAAAGCATTTAGTGCCCATCTGTGGAAGGCTATATCTCATTTATCCTTTCAGACTTCATTATGAAACTTATAAATTGATAACAACGGCTTGTCTGCTACAAAATGCACAACTGATTCATGTTCTGCCGTCAGGAATTTCAATGCATCTTGACATTGAATATGAAACAACCATCTGAATAATATGAATAAATTTTACATGGCATTGTATTCGTGACATTTTACAAATGAAATTATTTTCCCTATTAAACAAATATAAATGCCTCTGGCATAATGAGAATTTTTGCACTGCTATATTCTGGATATTAGTTTTGATTGGTCTTTTTTGTAGAGGCCACATTGCCTCCATGTTGGAAGCAAATGTAGTGGCAGACTGTGACAACAAAACCTCTGTGAAACACTAGTTATACTTACTGTAAGCGACCATTTGTCAGTTCTTCAAAGGCAATTCAAAATAATGTGGGGAATTCTAATAAGTTACTTGTGTACAAAGCAGAATTGTTCACCATTCATTATATGGCTGTCCATACACATCTTTTTTTTTAATTTACCTTATGTAATATATGATCTTAACATGTAATCAATAAAAATGTTCTCAAAAAAGAGTCTCCAACAAAGACTTCACTACATCTTCATCATGATTTGCATGGCACAGACTGCCTTTCTAAATACAACAAATGTAGTCTTCACTCTATAAACAGTAAAATTGTTGCTGACTTGATTGGTGAAATAAAGATATTTTTTATTCTAGTCCAATAAAGATTTAGTGCACCTGTATCATAGGATCATAGGAGGTTACTAGGCTTACGACTTAAAGCCTTTTTAAGAATAAACTTTCATCCTCCAATTTTCCCAGTTATCAATGTCCATGGGCTAGAATGGCTGTGGTACATGGCTGTGCTTTAGAAAGTGTCCCTGTACATAAGAACCACAGGTGACAAGTCAGGGGTGAATTTATGATTTCCCATCCATTGCTCCAAGTTGTGTTGGAATAAGTTTAGGGTAAGAACACAATTTTACATGAATTGGGAGTCTGTTTCAGGAAAGGGGTAATCTCTGAGGCACATACTCATCCCTCCAATATGGTTTGTTTAGATCCTTGGATTGGTTAATTCTAGTGTTGTTTGTTTTGAGAATGTGTAGCAGAACCAGATAATGCCTTGTAGGTTAGGTTGTAGGTTAGGCATAGATCACCTCTCAGTAATCTGTAGAAGACGGAGTATAGGGACAGAGCTTGTATTGTGGACTTTAGTTTCACCTCACCCTGTGAGCAATGGTCATATAGCCTTCTGGTAGAAAATGGATATAGTGACCAACTGAACAACAAAAGCCTATAGAATGATGAATATGTTAGCTGTATATAAGTGGACATATGCCAGTTCTCCTAAGGCAATTTGCAGTAAAACTTCAGGGATTTCTTATAAGCTACTAGTGGTAGAAAACATTTTGTCCCAGTGGAATATATCCCTTCTAAGAGTGTCGACCACCTTTGACCCTGAAGCCATCACATAAATAAAATGTCCACATTACTGTTTGACAGATGCTGTCACACCAACAAACTTTATCAATAATCATTTAGAAGTTGTCCTTTATCTGCCTTTTCTATCATACATCACCTGCTCCCCAAAAATGATACCCATATTTGGTATACTTCTGATACCTCATTTGGAAAAAACAATGGAAATGTAACTGCTACAATAACATTTTAGCTTGCTACTGTTAGACACATACACGGGCTCCAACAAGACATATCATTTGCATTTGCCAATGATCATGTAATGACCCTGTGCTTTAATTTGCTGCATGCCTTTGCACCCCTACACTAAAAAGGTGTCCACCTTTTGCATACCTCTGTCATGTTTGATTTTAAGGAAGAAAGAAAGAAAGAAACAATGACCACAGTAATTTATTTCAGTTTGTTGCTGTTGGACATGTATACATGCTTTTTCAGTAATTGCCCTTTGCTTTCATACACAGTCTTCCCCCAAAACAAGATTGTCATATTTTATGCACATTGCTGATGTGTGATTGTGAAGAAATTGAGAGGCATAGTGGCCTTAGTAGTGAATTTCAATGTGTTGCTCATAGAAATATATATTGCCCTTAATTTAGTCAGGTCACATAACCCTGCCATGTTTTCACACATACCTTGCCTCCAAACCTCTGCCTTGCACCTTGGATGGATGTGTGTAATGTGTTAGTTAAAGATGATGAAAAAAAGAAAAACAGACACATCCATGCATTTGAGGTTGTAGGTATATTGTCCCCTCCCCCATTAAACCACATCAGTTATCATTTTATTGTGATCATCCTAACTATTCCTTCCTTTCACTCTTAGAAAAAGTAGACAGCCACATCTGGCAGTTAGCTGTGATGTGTAATCACTACATATGGCAAAATAACAGCCACAATAATGTTTTTCTACTTGCTGTTATACAGCATCCCACCTGTTGATTGTCATAAAAGTAAAATAAGTAAATAAAAGTGTATTTTGTTGTGGTATTATGTGTTGTTACCACTGCCCACACATCTAAATGGTTTTCTGCCAGAAATAACGAAAGAACAAATGATGATCTTGATAATGTACTTCAAGTTGTAAATTCAGACACTATGCTCTGTCTGCATATATCCATCAAACCACAGCAATGATCACTTTATTGTGATCAGACTAACTATTCTTTGCATTCTTCCACAGACTGCCTCCTCTCCTCAATCAAATAGCCATTTATGGTGAGCATCTGCAGTATGTTATTATCAAAAGTGGTAAAAACATAGGTACATTAATGTATTTCAAGTTACAGTACACCCCACCTTCATGTCAGTCATAGCAAAAATAATTAAAAAACAACTTTCAGCTGGCCAAGCAGTCTGCATATGTCATTTGGCAAAGGTTTTACACCAGATGGCCTTCCTGACGTGGCAGAGAAGTATGTAAGGGTGGTACAGGATATGTACGAGGGTAGTGGGACAGTGGTGAGGTCTGCGGTAGGACTGACAGATGCGTTTAAGGTGGTGGTGGGATTACATCAAGAATTGTCTCTGAGCCCTTTCTCATTTGCAATGGTGATGGACAGATTGACAGATGAGATCAGCCAGGAGTCTCCCTGCGGATGACATTATGATCTGTAGTGAGAGTAGGGAACAGGTTGAGGAGACCCTGGAGAGGTGGAGTTATGCTCCAGAGAGGAGATGAATGAAGGTCAGCAGGACTAAGACAGAATATATGTGTGTGAATGTGAGGGAGGATAGAAGAATGGTGAGGATACAGGGAGTAGAGCTGGCAAAGGTGTATGAGTTTAAATACTTGGGATCAACAGTTCAGCGTAATGGTGAGTATAGAGGAGAGGTGAAGAAGAGAGTACAAGCAGGGTGGAGAAGAGAGTCAGGAGTGGTTTCTGACAGACCGGTACCAGTAAGAGTGAAAGGGAAGGTCTACAAGAAGCTAGTGAGACCAGCTGTGTTATATGTGTTGGAGATAGTGGCACTGACAAAAAGGTAGGAGTCAGAGCTGGAGGTGGCAGAGTTAAAGATGTTAAGATTTGCACTGGGTGTGACGATGATGGACAGGATTAGGAATCAGTATATTAGAAGGTCAGCTCATGTTGAATGATTTGAAGACAAATCCAGAGAGGTGAGACTGCATTGGTTTGGACATGTGCTGAGGCGGGATGCTGGGTATATTGGGAAAAGGATGCTAAGGATGGAGCTGCTAGGTAAGAGGCAAAGAGAAGGCCTAAGATAAGGTTTATGGATGTGGTGAGAGAGGACATGCAGATGGTTGGTGTGACAGACCAAGATACAGAGGACAGGAAGAAATGGAAACAGATGATCTGCAGTGGCGACCCCAAACAGGAACAGCTAAAAGAAAAAGAAGAAGTAGAAGCTGGCCAGGCAGTGTGGAATTTCTACTCTTCCAGGCTATCATGGGAGTAACAGGTGGTAGGACAAGCAGAATAACTGTAATTGCTTCTAAATAATTGGACTCTCTCCCAGTGTACATCTTATAGGTGGAAGTTGTTGGTCAGGAGGCAGTTTGGGATAAAAGACTGGAAAATATATCTGCTATGATTTTCATTGCTCTTCTTTCTTGCTAGCACTCAACAACTTCATCTCACTTTTAAATCAGGTTCCAAACATCATTAGTGCAGCTTAGTCCTGGTTGAACTGGCAAAGCCAGGATGCTGACATCTCATGGATGAAGAGCCTGGGCCAGCAGATTATACTTTCAGCTATTCCAGTTTGTCCTGGCCAGAGGATAAGGAACACTCAGTGGCAAACAGTAATTTTTAACACTGTACAGTTTTATATGAATAGGGATTCAAACACATTTCTACAGTGTTGACAGTATAATTTCAGCAGTTAGACAGAAAGTTGTTAAACCTGAAATAGGTTGTGAACTGTGCCTACTTCTTTTCACTATATCCTTTTTCCCTTTGTACCTGCTGACCATCAAACATCCCCAAGTTGGACTCAACTCATTTATTCCCCCTATCAGCGGGTGGTCATCAGTACAGTACAGTACATGGATGAGACACATCCAGAGGGGCCATCATTCAGGCAGCCATAATGGCTGCTTATGCCCACATTAGCATCTACATTATAAAATTGTTTGTAATGGCCTAACTCCACCTCTTGGTTGGCGGAAATGCGTGATTGTTGTCTCCTTAGAGGCCCAGAGTACCTTTCTCTTGTAAATGCATGCTTCTCCACATATATGCTACAGGCTACTATCAGGTAGTGGCTTCATGTGCCTAATACCTAACACCAGGCCACACATTTGCATCAGTACCCCTCTTCCTCCTCCTAGAGACTGTGGCAGTATGCAGCTTTTTTACCCCCCTCCCCCAGAATGGGTGCACCCATTCTCCCCTGACAGTACCTTCAAGACCGTGAGCTGCTAATCAAACTCAGGTCACCCAGACCATAGTCAGGGCTGTAACCCTGTATGCCACCAGAAACTGAGGTAACAGGTGTCTTCTTAGTTGTATCTGTAATGATGTGAGCATGCTGCTTTTAAATACATTCTGAAAAACATTTTTGTATTGCTTAATTATTGAATGGTTATAACTAAATTTAAATACATTTAATATAATAAGTTTAATAAAATAAGTAAATCAACAAGTTGCAGAATATCAGCTTAAAAGAAAAATATACTGTCTGGAACTGTGGCACAAAAAGATGGAGCCCACATTGTAACCCAGGCAACTTTGATTCATTTCGTGGCTCAAGAGGGGGCCCAAGCATGGAAGAGGAGGAGTGAAGGGGCATGGCCTGCTTGTCTCATCTGAGAGGGAGTGCACATCCTCAGGGCACATTGGCATGTGTGATTTTCCCTGGCGAAGATCAGGGAAACCACCAGTTTCCTTGCATTTGGGGGTTGACGGAGGACAGCATAAAATGGAACTCCCCTAGCAGAGGCGAGGGGACATCCTCCACAGGTAGCCCATTGCACATCTTTATACCCACACTATGCTGGGTGCACAAGGGGTGATTAGGACTGAAAAAGCAAGAAAAGTCACAAACTACCCCCAGTGGCCATCTGAATGATGGCCTATCTTGGTTGACCCCCACTCCAGTGAAAAGAAATGAACAGGCTGTTTGGGTGGGAGCACATCTCTCAACTGTCCAGATTTCTGCCTCAAGTATTTAGTCTGTTCTTTAAACAATCTATGGTTTTCTGACAAATCACATAGGATTGAAGTAATTAAATAATAACAGACATTTGAGTTTCAGACCTCATATTCTTTAGAAAATGCATGTTAATGCAAAATGTGCTATTCTATTAAATTTCTAGGTTTATAAGAGCAATATTTAAAAATCTGTCCCTGTTTTTGGGAAGTTGTGCCCCTGTTAATTTTTGCTTTGTCCAGAATTTGTGAGCTAAGAGGTTGAGAGGTATGCGTGGGAGGGAGCTGATGAATGAATGAGAAGCAGTTTGGGGGAAGTTAGCAAAAATAAAAGAAGAAGAAAATATAATTATAATAATATTAATACTTGTTTCTTAACCAAGTAGGCCCAAATGGACACATGGGTCCTTTTTCAAGGGCAACCCAGGAGCAATGGCTGGTTAAGTGACTTACTCAAGGTCACACACTAGGTATATGAGGGCTAACTGAGTCAAACTCTGCAACACAGTAACTACATTCTGCAACCTTAACCTCTGCATCAACCTCCAGACAAGATATGCAACTGAAACTTTTGCAACAGTATGGGACTTTGCCTCATCTCTTTACCCCCCCCACCACCACCACCAACAGTTTCATGGCCACCCATAACTCTGAATGAGGGAAATAATTAATGATAACACTGTTCGGTACAAGGAAATTTACAGTAAACTGAACATTGTTGTTCAACAAGTATCTATTCTGTATTTTTTATTTGGCATTCATTAACAATACTTTATTACTCATGCTACAGCCCTCTTCATCACATAACTAATATATGTGTCAAAAATCAAAACATTCGTTATTTAGCAGATCTGAATTAATGCCATCAGTTCTGTACATAATGTACAGAATGCATCATTACTTTACCATGGATTGATTAGAAGAAATTTCTTTAGCTGCTTTGTTCTTTGGGTTTCCTGTACTTCTGTACTGCCAGTCTTCCTTCACATCTTTTCACACTACCTCTGAACTTTAATTACTCTTGCTTTGTTAACTAAGTGGGCATAAGCACCAATTTAATGAGAACTAACTGCAAGAATGTTGTACAAAAAAGAAATTAAGTGGAGGACAAATTGTCATTCCCCAGTGCCAGTGTTCAAACCACACTTCATCATGCAGTTTTTTTTTTTTACAATGGTTTGAGAAGTACAGAAGGAAAAGTGGCTGAACATCCCAAGTCAGGGACAAATTACAGTTTTTCATTTAAAATATATTGCTGATATATTGCACTATATGTGATCCTTGGTTTTACTTACTACAGGTACAGGCATTTATTGATGCTGAATAGTTGCACAGTTTATGTAGCTGAGGAAACTACTTCACATAGTGATGCAAGCATTTTGCAGGATGGATTAAGCTGTAGATGTAATATCTGTGATTCGGATGGATTTCAACTTGTTGCCGTATGATTCTGTATATCTAGTGTATAATCAATCATACTTTGTGATGAATCTGACCCATTTCTGAAAGACAGTATCAAACATTGCGGCAGTGTGGTGGTTTATTGATAAGGTCTCTAGTAAAAATATTGCCTGTGTTATAAGACTATATTTTCAGAGAGAGAGAAAATGAAAGAAATCCTGTACTACCAAAATGTTGAATCATTAAACCCATTATTACTTCCCATTTTTAAGAAGGTGGTGCCCTAACTACTAATTCTGGCTATTTTTTGCTACTTTTAGATAAAATGTTATACCTCCAAAATGATGTGAAATATAGTTGTAACATTTTGAGGAAATTTTACAAGGATGAATAACTGCAAATTCTTATATCTTGTTCCTGTGTTCAAAGCAAAGGCACAGCTGCATCTTGAATTTTAATGAAAAAAATAATTGCACTATTTTTTTATACCATAGTATAGAAAAATAATAAAAATCTGATTTTATGCAGAAATACAGTTGTGTTAGGCCCTAAGTTATGACTACAGTATATTTTCATGTTTTCATTGCTGTTACACTTACTGCTCTGAAAATAACTGATATCTATACTTGTATTTTAAATTGAATATATTGCAAATGCTGAGGGTTTTCAGTTTTTAACTCAAATGTGACCATACATTCAAATGTCAATATCCCTGTATTGCTTTTATATTTTCTTATAACCTTTTCATGGCAAAACACCTAGATGCTCATACAGTGTATTGCCTTAGCTAAAACCACAAGATGACAATAGTATTTCAAATGTGTGCAGATATCATTCTGGAGACATTATGCTTAAAACATTTAGAATAAAACAAATATTGCTTTTCCTGGGAAGTATGTATTATTTTTTTATGTCATAAGATACACTAATGATATGATTCTGATATCTTCTCTGTCTGACATCCAGAACAAAATGTCATAATGTATATGATTGTTATTGCATGAATGACAAAGAGCAGAGTAGCCCAATAGTTTTTCATCTCAGTTTAATTTCTCCATGTCTTTTGAATTTCTAGTACCATGACAGGAATGGACCCCATTCCTAAGTCAAAGAATGATTAAAGTTCATGAAATTAGTATTGTTTCAGTCTTTGATGTCAGACAAAAGTGCTGTTCTCAGCACCCACAGTATGCCCAGAACTGACTCCTTCTGTAATTCATACAGAATTACACGTATCAGTGGCATACCTAAATACCTAATAGCTACTCCCTTTTTAATTTCTCCAAGTCTTTTGGGTTTTTGATACCATAACGGGAATGGACCCCATTCCTAAGTCACAGTATGATTAAAGTTCATGAAATTAGTATTGTTTCAGTCTTTTATGTTAGACAGACATGCTCTTCGCAGCACCTGCAAGGTGTCCAGTACTGACTCCTGCAATTCATATGACTTTAACATGTATCGATAACATATCTAAGTACAATTGTAAATTCTTTTTTATAAGACCTATTACTCCTACTATTATTGGAACTGTCTGAGTATCCTTCTTCCACATTGCCCTACTTTTAGCATTCTAATCTTGGTGTTTTATGACTGTACATAGGCCACTGTCTTGGGCCACCAATATTAACTTTTCGCCTTTTGGTTTAAATTCACCTCTTCTTAACCATTCCTGCATTCTATCCTGATCAACATGAGGTTGTTCCAAGAATTTTCTATACATGCAACTATATTTATGCATTTTCTACATTTTTTGCTTTCTCATCTGATCCTTCACCTTATAACTTTTGTTTTTTGTTTTTTTTTTTTTTTGGCACATTCAGTTGCTTCCTGATTTTTATCTACTTTTGGTTTCTAAGCAGTGAAGTCATCTTAGACATATTCTCCTCATGTTTCAAAACTTTCAGTACATTTGGATCCTGTGAGATCAGCAGATATGTATGCAGTCCTACAATTGTAGATCAGTACATGTAATCAATTTTGAGGAGGCCCATACCTCCTTCAGAACAGGGAATATATAGTCTTGGTATACACTGGTCTTTATAAATCATTTGATGAGCATGATGCATCCTTCTTGTTTTCATGTCCAACCGATCCAGCACATTTTGGGGCCAGTCAGCCACTCCAAAACTGTTAAGTTAGGACAGAAAGAGCAAATTGGTTTATAGTTTGGACTTTTTTCCTCGATGTCACTGCTATTTTCAGTATTAATTTTAGTCCAAAATATTCTTTACTGTTTTATTCACATTTGTTCATGTTTTACTATTGATCCTTCATTATTTCCCAAATATTTATACACTCCCTCTTGCTCAAGTTCTTTCATATCACATTCCTGTCCCAGGCTGATGTTTTCTTGGTGCTGCAGCTTTCCTGCTTTAAAGGTAGCTTTTGGACATTTATCAAGACGAAATGACATTCTTATATCATCTGAAAAAGTTTTGACCACTTCAGTTGTGCTTTCAGTTCCTGTTCTGATTAACTGTACAGTTTTAAGTCATCCACAAAAAAAAGATGAAAAGTCTTTACACATTTATTTTCTGGGAGCCAAATTGTAGCCGTAACCTAATCAGTTAAGTAGGCAACTTAATGGGTTAAGGGCAAGACAAGAGAGCAGCTGTGACAGAGTCACCCTGGAATATCCCCCTTTGAATTTTTATCCGTGGAATAATAATTTGTCCTTTATCATGGCTTAGCTGCAAAGTGGTTTGCCACTGTTTCACGATCACTGTAATGTAATTGATCAGTGCAGGGTGTATCTTATACATTTTTAAGCTCTCTTTTATCCATGAATATGGAATACTCTGAAATGCTTTTTTGTAGTCTGTCCATACCATATTATTATTCCCCTTTTTACAGTTCTCTGTTATGACTTTAACAACAAATGATCATTTGTTCCATATGACTTTCTTTTGTTCCCCTTTTGTTCCATTGCCATGATTAAGTTTTCTTCTAAATGACTATAAACTTTTGCGGCATCATTTCCAGTGTATAGTTTATATGTCATCAGAAGGCAAGTTATTGGTCTACAGTTTTTGGAATAGCTTGCAGGTTCATTCTTAAGTAGGAGTATTGTTTTTTCCTGTTGTTAACCAGGTTGGTGTCTGTTTGGATTGCAAATATAAATAGTTCTTACTCATGGCTAAATCTTCATGTAAAGATGTTAATACTTTTAGCCAGAAGCTAGGTACTACATCTGGGCCTGGGATTTTCCAATTAGGAGCTTTTCTTAACTTTGTTTCAATCTCTCGGACCGTTATTTCATTCCATTTCATATCCTGTACATTTGAATTTCTTATTCTTTCTTTTAATTCTTCTGTCTATTCAGCATCTTTGTTATGTTCTACAGGATCTTTATAGATATTTCTCCAAAATGTATTTATTTTTCTTTTCTTGGTGGTGGTTCAATTCCTTTTGCACTGTTTCCCAATTCTCTATAAAACTTTTTGGATGATCAGTGAATTGTTTATTTTGTACTTTTCATTTATATTTATCTGCATATTTTCTAAGTTGTTCTACCTGTGCTATTTTTAGTGTATTATTTGTGACATTGCATGATAAATCCTGATCTGTTCTGATACTGTGCATTGCTTTTATGACATCTAGCTTTCTGAGTATTTCTGTTCTCTGTTCTATACTTTTCTAACAGTGACACTTCTTGTCTTAATTGCTTTATAGTTTTCTCTATTTGATACTTCCATGATGGCCTTTGATTTCTCCCCTTTCTTTCCCTTACTGCCCTGTGTTTTTGTGGAAAGACTGTAACTGTTATTAATTTAGTTGCACAGTAATATATCCTATTTACTTCTGTTGTATTGTATGAATCTCTATAAACAGTCCTAATTATTGTGTACTATGTTATAGAGGCCTATTGGTGATACCTAAAATATAGAACTATACATTTAAAACTAGTTTTATGGTTTAGCAGATTTCTGAGAAAAAAAGGAGAAATTATGACACTTGTTTACAGAATGCACATAACTGGTGATTTTGGGTGTAATAATATGTGCTCAAATTTGAACACAAAAGTTAAATGAGGGCCACTCAGTGAAGGTTGGAGTATGTAAATGACAGTAATAATCTAAGAAGAATAAAAAAAAAAAACCTTCCAAACATGGCTGTATAAATGATTCTCACACCATATGTTACAAAAACTTTTATTAAAACAGGTTATGCTTTCACAGGAAATATTTTGCTTCTTCAGACCGTTAACAAACAGCTAATAAAGTTAAACATTTAAAAACATTGCTCAACCAATCACAATATAAAACAGTTACGTCTCCTCAAAACAATTAAAATAATAGAGCTAGTAATATCAGGCTGTGGATGGTAATTCATTACTGAAACTAAGCCGAAATTCCTTAAGATTCCAAGAGCAGGATAAGTTATTTCTTGCACTTATTTCATTGAATTGCACTTCTATAACACTTATAATTGTGCTATACAGTTAATCTACTACATTTTGCACTGTTATAAAGCTTTTTTTTACTGTTTCACTGCATTTATGTACTGTTTTATACGGTTTTAACTGTATTTTTCATTGCTAGATACTGTTTCATTACTCTAATTGCATATTTACTGAATTACTTAACTGTAAACTGCTTTTTCATACTGACAGTTGTACTTTCTGTTTGTGAGTGCTCTATCCATGCTTTTCTGTGCATCTTTGATTTTTTGAGGTTTCTGTGTTCTAGTATAGTCTGTTTGCAGTTAAAAGCATTCACTAGAGTCTGCTTGCTCCTTAATCTGTTTAAAACTTTAATTTAGTGGCTACAGCTAGTAGCTGTAATAGTGTGCATTACTATAATTGCATTTTTATTTAATTACTAAATTGTAAATTGCTTTTTCATACTGATACTTGTATTTTCTCTTTGTGAGTGCCCTTTCTATGCATTTAAAGTGAGGTTTCTGTGTTCTGCTCAGGTGGCATAATCCTGATAGAGGCCTGCTGTTGTCCCGGCCTGGTACTTTTGTTTGTTGATTTTCCTGTGTTTCTCACAGCCATTTTCTGCTGATAGTCTGTCTTCACTATTATTGAGAGTAACAGGGTTTCCTGACCTTCTGTAGTATGAGTGATTGGGTAATAGCAGGGGCTAATAGGACTGAGTAGTAATTTGATCTTCTAACTCTTCCATCCTTACTGGTATATAAACCCTGTGTCTGGAAAAGGTTGTGCTTGTATTTATCAGGCTGCGGATGGTAATTCATTACTGAAACTAAGCAGAAATTCCTTAAGATTCCAAGAGCAGGATAAGTTATTTCATACACTTATTTCATTGAATTGCACTTCTATAACGCTTATAATTGTGCTATACAGTTACTCTACTACATTTTGCACTGTTATAAAGCTTTTTTTACTGTTTCACTGCATTCATGTACTGTTTTATACTGTTTTAACTGTATTTTCCATTGCTAGATACTGTTTCATTACTGTAATTGCATGTTTACTGAATTACTTAACTGTAAACTGCATTTTCATACTGAGAGTTGTATTTTCTGTTTGTGAGTGCTCTATCCATGCTTTTCTGTGTATTTTTGAGGTTTCTGTGTTCTAGTGTAGTCTGTTTGCAGTTAAAAGCATTCTCTAGAGTCTGCTTACTCCTTGATCTGTTAAAAACGTTCATTAGTAGCTCTTATACTTTCTCACCCCCCCTCCCTATTGTTGTGGTGTTCTTATACTTGGTGGCTTTCCAGTTGCCCGCCCATACTGTATATTTGATCTGTGACACTCCTCCTAGTCTAGTGTCATTAGTTCATTCAATCTAATAGAGAACATTTGTGAAGGCCAAACCACTCAGATTCTTAACTTTGAATTAACTTCTGTTCCAGCTTTCTCCATTTGCACTTTACTGAAAAAAAAATCTAAGCTTGTTTCCCCCCTTTCCTGTAACAAGTCTAGTCCAGATACAGATTTGCTGTATCCAGGACTGTCTGTAAGCTCCTGAGCCCCCCACCCCCACCGCTTAACTAGGGTTAAACTATTCCTGGTGCCATAAAGTCTGGTCTTCAAATTTCCCCTTGCAACTAGCCAGCTTTTTAGTTTTAGCACTCAAATCTATTTATTTGAGCTCAGCACTTGTTCAGAACTCATTATAAGCACTAAATAAGCTACAAATTACTACAGCACTCAACTTTCCTCACTTGTCTAAAGGAAAACATGTTTTAGTACTTAATAAATAAGCACCTATCCAGGCATGTCCAAAGGTCAACTCCCCGTGTTTTCTCCTTTCTACCTGATGAATCTGGGCATCTTGGGGCATTGCATCAATTGCCTCATCTACACAGACAACCCTCTCCTCCTACAACCCAACACTACAACCTGTGAGAGATGCACTTATGTAGCCAAACTGGAAGCAAAGCTCTCTTCACCGAAGACTGGACTAGACAGTCAAGAGGAGAAGGTAAATACTTGCACCACACCACACTCATCACATAGTCCCGCAAAACCTACACCACCAAAACACACACATAGAAGCACAAAACACCCACTTACATTTGCAGAGGCTCTCAATAAAAATCTGCCCAAACAACCGAGACCTCCAAAGCAGAAATGCAAGCAACCTCCTCCCCCCCAACACAACCCAAATGACACATAGCCCACAAACTCAGTGTGCCACTCAACTACAGCCCATAAGGCATAATGTACCCAACACTCTAGTCATAGGTGACTCTATAGTCAGGCACACTGATGTTTCACGCACCAGGCTAAACAAGGAGAAAGTTACTGTCAGCTGCCTGTTGGGTGCCAGGATCTGCCACATAACTCACGCACTCAGGTCACTCCACAAGAAGTACAAATATGACTCTGTCATTGTTCATGTTAGTGTGATGAATGACCTGAGACGTACCTCCCTGGACTACATGAAAAGAGATATGGAGGAGCTCTCCGATCTTGTAGCCTAGGCAGGTATGACCCTAGCCCTGAGTAGCATCCTGCCATCACCCAGAATGATACCACAGTTGTTGTTTCTTTTGGCTTTTCCTGATTAGGGGTCACCACAGTGGAACTCTGGTCCGCTAATGATTGGAAGTTGATTTTTATGTGCCGAGTTGCCGGCCCTGACGCACAACCTTCAACGAAGGTACGCCCATTCACGCATGTCTCCACACAGAAGACGCTCTAGCTGAGAATCGAATGGGACAACGTCTTGCTGTGAGGCGACAATGCTACTGCAGCAGCACCACCACCACAGAATGATACCACAGTACAAGGACAAAATGATTGACTTCAAGAATTGGCTAAGCTTCTGGTGTCATTCTAAAGGAATCCAGTATCTGTCTGCCTGGGATGACATGATCGACAGACCACGATGCTTTGCCAGAGATGGCCTGCACCTGTCGCCCTTGGGATTCCAGATACTGGCAAAGGCTCTTGCCACCCCTATAGTGCCTTTTTTAGGCAAGGTTCAAATGACAAATTCACCACTGTAACAGGTACAAGCAAGCAAACTCTGAGGGCAATGCTACTCAATGCTAGAAGTCTAAACCTCAAAATGCACTCACTTGAGGCACTCCTTAAAATGGAGAACATCGACATCTGTGCAGTGACAGAGACCTGGTTCAAAGCTCCAGAGAGCACCCCTGCATTACCAGGCTATAATTCATACAAGACCTTTCGGCCACCTAACCCGGACCGAAACATTAAAGGCAGAGGTGTGTCCATATTCATTAAGGCTATCCACACCTCCAAGCTAGTTGCTCAGCGTAATGCATAAAAGATTATCCAAGTTCAACTAACTCTGGGCAAGATCACAATCCAGATTGTAGCTTGCTACAGACCCCCCCACCATGCCCTAGGATTCCCACTCCTCTTTTCTTGATACACTGGAAAATATTAGAGTACAACCCAACACCCTAATAATGGGTGATTTCACCTACCCCACTATTAACTGGGAAAACTACTCATGTGCCAACTGTTTTGCTCAATGTTTTCTGGAATTCATAAATTCCAACACCTTGGATCAACTTATCCACACCTCCACCAGGGGCAGCAATATCCTAGACCTGGTCATCACCAACATGGGCAACCGGTGTTCCACACCGGAGGTCAATTCCTCGTTGGTCAGATCCAGCCACAAGCTAATCACCCTAGACATCCACATCCCACCCCCATCCCCCATTAGGGAAACAACCGTAAAAAAATTCTCCAAAGCCAACTTCATGCTTCTTAAGACAGAAGTAGAAAACTTCACGACACCCATGCAGATGGACAATAGAGGTACAACTGCTGAATCCTATACAAATGCACTTAATAAGCACTTACATGAGTGCATGGATCGTGCTATCCCTAACCGAACCAAGATGCTATCCTCCAAAAAAGGAAGCTAATCTGGTGGTCTTCTGCCATAAACAAACTCTACAACAGAAGGAAGAAAGAAACTGTTGCAAAAAAGAGTAAAATCCCATGATTGGAGGAACTCCCTTGTCAGCTTCAGTAAGAATCTGAGATAGCTCATAAAATCTTCCAAAGCTAGTTATGAAAACAAAATTGCCACTGATTCTAAAGACAACCACAAAGTATTCTATAGCTATGTCAAGAATCTCAATGGCAACACTCAGATCTGCTCTGAGTTACAGCACAATGGCACTAAATATACAGAACCAAATGATATTGCCAACATCCTGGCAGATAGGTTCAGTGCTAACTTTACCCCACTGTCATCCCCTTAAGGGCCCATCTCTATACAGGAAGAATGCAAAGTTCCTGTAATCATGGCTGCACAGGTAAAAACCTCACTCTCCAAAGCCAATAACATAACATCCATGGGACCTGACAACATCCCAGGCTGCCTTCTACCTGAACTACAGAATGAACTGACACCCCACCTAAGTACCATGTTCAGTCATAGCCTCACCTCAGGCTTTGTGCCCATTGAATGGCGCACCACAACAGTTATCCCATTCCACAAAGGGGGAGCCACGACAGACCCTGGGAACTAACACCCCATTAGCCTGACGAACCTGGTCTGCAAGGCCATGGAACGTATCATCATGGAACTCATAAACTAAGACATTGGAGGTCTCCAAACTCTGGACCTCACACAGTTCGGGTTTGTAAAAGGCAGATCATGTCTCCTAAATCTGATAGACTTTTTTGAAGCAGTCACCAAAGCCATAGATGAGGGTAAGGTGGTTCACACAGCCTATCTAGATCTGGCCAAGGCATTCAACACCATCCCCCACTCTGGAATTATAGATAAACTCACTAAACTAGGTATAAATCCCTATGTCACACCATGGGTTGCCAACTGGCTTACTGACAGAACCCACACTGTGAAAGTAGCAGACTCCAAATCAGACTTCAGAATAGTGACAAGTGGAGTACCACATGGTTCAGTCCTAGGTCCTCCCTTGTTTGGTGTCTACTTCTCTGAAGTACAGGCTAACACAGAAGATCTTTGGATAACTAAGTTCACAGATGACTGTAAACTAGGAGCCATAATCAAAACTCCTAACGATGTGGACATCCTACAAAAAGGCCTCACTGAGACAGATGCCTGGTGTCAAAGCCATGGCCGCAAGCTCAATGCCAAAAAGTGCATTGTCATCCCCTTTGGTAAAAACTCTGTACCCATGAACTACCACATAGGCGGTAGTCTGCTTAACACCGAAAGTGTGATAAGAGACCTTGGGACATAGGTGGACAGTAGTCTCTCCTTTGATATTCACATCGCCACAGTGGTCAAGAAATCCTTCTATGTGGCACACCTCATCACAAAAGGTTTCTCATCCAGAAAAAAAGAGGTTGTTGTCCCCCTCTACTCATCACTCATTAGACCCATTATAGAGTACAACGCCCCTTTTGGTATTTACCTCACAAGACATCTACAACAACTGGAAAGGCCGCAGAAATACCTCACAAAGAGGATTACTGTCCTCAAACAGATGCCCTATGCAGACCATCTCAAAGAACTCCAGCTTTACTCCTTCGCATATCGCCTACTCAGAGGCCATCTCTGCCTAACATACAAAGCTATGTCAAACCCAGAGCTGTTGGACATGCTCCACTTAAAGAAATCCTAACCTCTCCAAGCTACACGCTCTAGGGACCTAAACCTTGTCACCACAATAAACAGAACATGCTGGAGGGATAGATTCCTATCCAAGAGACTTCCCATACTCTGTAACAGACTACCTATCTATGTCAAACAGAGTTGTTCATTAGCACTCTTCAAGAAAAATCTTGATGATTGCATGGGAAATAGGAAATTCACCCTGGGGATCACTTCTGTGGCTCTGCTTGACAGGGACATAGGAAAATAATTTTCTTGGGTGACGAAAGCCAGGGTACCTTTTTGGCTAGGCTTATATAAGCCCTATGGCCAATAGCCTAGTACCTACCTATGAACCTATGAACAACCTCCCTTAAGGTGCAGTGCATAATAGGATAGAATACTTGAAATATATGATATAGCATTGTTAAAAAATCTATAGTTCATTGAAGCTACATCGCTATAGTCACATCCATTTGAATGCAAATGATATTTTCACCATTTATTTTCAACTAAATTGATTAGATGCTTGTTCCCAAGAACAGTAGCTCAAATGTTAAGAAACTGATAAGGTAATAGCGCATTTCTTATATAGTGCGTCCTTGAACATTGCAAACCAACATATATAATATAAAGTAAGTAGCACTCACATTAACAGCCTTCGATTTAAAACATGTCAATATAGCTATTAAGAGTATAAACAATGTAATCTAAACAAAAATTTCATACCAACTGAATAAAAATCCTAATATCTAGGTTAGAAGCTACCATAAACAGAGCAACTATTCGAACAAATTAAACAATATGTGTAATTGTCTATACAGTCGAACGTGCAACGGTCACATGACTAAACCTGACCAATGCAAAACAAAGACTTCTTTGTTGACTGAGCTGTGCTAGTCTGGCTATTTCTTCTGTAGCATTTCAGGTCCTTGTAAAGGTGTTTTATGCTAGTGAATATACAAACTTGAGAGTTGCAACACTTTTGTGTATTTTGCCTTGACATTCCTGGTGTTCAGTCTCTCCTACCATTGCAAAACTGTTGATTACTCTGTTGCTTTTCAGAAAACTACTCTGCTCATTATTCACATGGATTTCTACATTTATCTAATTTTCAATCTTTATTGAAGAAATCACTAAACTTTAGCAATCACTTGCATTAAGGATATGTATTCTCCTTCAAAGTCATTTAATATGTGTACGTATGGTAGACAAGTATTCCCCTAATGATTTTGCTGTGTAGTTTTATTATTTTAATGGACAGTGTCTAACTGGGCACAGTTCATTTTGTGTGGGGTCACAGTTAGGAAAGCTCCAAATATAATGCTATATAAGATAATTGATAAAATAAAAGGAGAAGAAATTGATTCATCAGCAAAAGTATAGGTTTCTTACATTTTCTAGGAGTTTCAAGGACATTTATCCCAAAGACCATGTACACTTGTGGCATGACTTGTATCAAGCTTTAGCTGTTTTCTCAAAGAGGGAGAGGTCATTTAGTAAACTTAAGAGCACACTTCCAGTCATCTAGGTATAATTAAAAGGAAAATATTGAATCACACTGTTTACCATGTGGATTGAATGTATTCCAGAGAAGGGAAAGGTGTTGGGTGATTAATATCTCTCTCTTTCCATTGTGTTCTGTTTATCTAGTGGTGGAGGTTTAGATCTCTGTTTCTAGTATTTGATGAGCTGTTTGAGTAATGGAGATATCAGAGGTTAAGGGCCACCTGAACCCTAATGGCACTGTAAGCAAGGCACAGATCTCTCCTCAGGTGTTTGTATGATGCAGAATGGAGGAACATGGCTTCCAGTTGGTAGCTAAGGTTCTTAAGACCAGAAATATTTGTAGTTAGGAACATCTAGGTCTCCTGAAGTTTCTTGACATTTGTAGTGAGATACATACCAAATGGTGTTCTCTTATCTTTGTTGAATAAAGCAGAATGATGGATTTGTATGAAATATCTTTGTTTAGTAATTATGTGAATTAGAAGAATTTTCTTTATTGCAGTTGACACATAATAATAAAGGGAGAAGTAATTGTCAACTCAAGTGCCAGGTTTATGTCTACCATTTCATTTAGTAAGGGTTTGCTTTCTATACTGGATGTTGTGGGTACTTTCTGTTTACTGAAATAAATAGTACTACAATTTTTATCATTCATTTCAATGTAAACACATTTTCCATAGACCAGGTATTAATTAGAATAAGCTCTTTATGAAAAGTGCAGCTACCTGAAGTGGTTTTGACAGTTATGCTCAGTTTGTAGTCATCTGCAGATTTTGTTTAGTTAGAAGTCCTGGTTATCATTTTTTTTTGTTCAGGTATTTTTATTATAATTAAACTCATAAAAATAATACAAACATAGTCTGAATTTTGATTGGTTATCATTTCTGAGATCAGAGAAGTAGATGCCAAACAGGAGGGGACCCAATACATACCATTAGAGGGACACATCTGATTACCTTAGCACTGTTTGAAGAAGCACTTGAAACACACACATACTCTGTGGGTTCTGTCTTTCAGCCAGTTGGCTATCCATCTTACCATATAAAGATCTATGTTTAGGGATCTCATTCTCCTTAAAATCCCCACATGAGGTTTGTTAAATATTTTGGCCAAATCAAGATAAGGTATGAACAGCATGACTATTGCTGACATCTTGCATAAATCTCTCATAGAAATTAGTGAAGTTTAATAGGCACAATAACCCTTTGACAAAAAAAAACAGATTGTTGTAGTTCAAGCCTAATGAGAGTCTTAGTATATAATTAATGGCATTCTTTATATTATGCAATGTAGCAATATAAATCAGACTTATAAGGCCAATAGGTGTGTAATTTTCAGGGTCCATGATAGGGCCACCCTTGTGCGGGAGCATAACCATAACAGTGTTCCAGGATTTTGGAACATAGCTTGTGACTAGGCTTAGGTTAAACAGTGTAAGGTGAGGTTTGTGAGAGTCTGTTTAATGTTGTTTAAGAGGCACCTAAGTATATTGCCAGGGCCCATGTAGGAATTGTTTTTAGTTTTGATAACATCTTAAGAATGTGTTCATTAGTGATGGTAATATAAATGATTCTGGGATTAGTGGTATTGCAATAGATGTTATATGGGTGAACTTTGTGGAGTACATATTTGATGGAATATTCGGTGCATCATTTGGGTCAAAGTGAGGGGTCCCATTAAGGAAAAGCTAAGAACAATGTGGGCTATTACCTTTTAGTTTATTAACACAGCTAAAGAAGGATTTGTAGTTATCCTTCACTTAAGAAGCTAATACCCATTCATGGGTTGCTTTAGGGATTCTTATAGTGCTTTTCAGTTTCTTGATGATACGTTTCATCCTATCATCATATTGATGAGGTTTAGCCTTACTGTACAGTTTAAGTATTTTTTTTCTTTTGTAATAAAGTCTTTTATGTGTGTCCTTTGACCACCAGGGAATTTGTTTTACATTTCGTTGACCACTCGGGGGGTTATTTTTCAATTTCCCATTGTGTTTTGCTCTAGTTAGGAGTGCTATATCTACACAATTGTCTAAGTGGTCCTGAAATTCTTCTATGAAGTTGGCTGCTGTGTTGACTGTTGTGATGTCATAGATTAATCTAGAAATTTTACCTTTTGAAGTCCTTAAATGCAAAGATGTTGGTAAATGGGGAGTATTGTGATTTTTGAAAGTAAATGCCACTAGTTTATGGTCTAACTTAACTAGAGAAGGAGAATCTAGGGGAGTGGAGCAAACAGAGGCAATATTAGTGAGGACCAGATCCAGACTATTTGGCATTTAGGTTGTTTGATTACTATTTGATCTCAGAAATCATATTTATCAAATCCAGGAATCTATGCATACCAAGCATAACAGGTACAGGTGCTCAGGTGCTCCATTATATGACTGGGTAATTGAAGGATTCTGAAGTTATTTCGTATAAGATTTTTTTCTAAAGCTTTCAGGAATCTAACATGGTCATCAAGATACATGGAGCGGGTTCTGTAACATGTTAAAAGCTGATAGCTTGTCTTATCCATGATAAACAGAAGTTCTAGGAGCTCAATTTGTGGGTCTCTGGCTATCTGTCTACATGAGATGTGGACACTGGCAAATATGGAAACACCGCCACAGTTTCCACCAAGCCTAAAGGCATGATACTACAAAACCTGGGTTATTTACCTTCAGACTAAGTCTCTATGATTACACAAACATGGACATGTTGCTGATAGAGGAGTGTACCTCGAGATCAGGCATTTTGTTATTAAGACTTCTGGCAATGACAAAAAACAACTGTGTGGTCCAATTTAGTGTTAGATAAATTTGCTAAGTTAGTATGTCCATTTTATTGGGCTATGCCTAGAAAAGGCACTATGGGGCAGCAAGGACTTTTGCCAATATGCTGACACCCTTGAATGAGAGATGCAGGCCATTACTTGCAAAACAAGTAGGAATGTCTATCATAGGTTCATAGGTGTACACAAGGCTAATGATCACTAGGGCCCTTATAAGCCTAGCTGTGCAACCCAAATGTTTTTCACAAATTTGATTTATATAGGGGTGATTTACCAACTGCCTCTGTCCATCAGACATAGACACCAGACCAGAAGTGAATTTCCAATTACCTATCCATTGGCCCAAGTTGCACTTTAATAGGGATAAGGAAGAACTCTGCTTCAAATGGATGGGGAGCCTATTCCAGAGAATGGGAATTCTCTGAGAAACATATCTGTCTCTCCAACATGTACTGCTTATGTTGCAAGCAAAATTTAAATATTTTAATTTGGTAGTTCTGATACTGTTTGTTTTCCAGATGTGCAAAAGTTTCATCAAAACAGGGTCCAGGGATGCCTTGTATGCCAGGCAAATGCTACCTCTCAGAAGTCTGTATAATACTGAGTAAAGAGACAGTACTTTGAGGTGATTAGCATAGGACATTGTGTTTACTCCCTGTATTATTTTTGTAAGGAATCGTTGTGGATGTTCCAGCTTCTGCATGTATCTGGTCAGGTGCATACCAAAGGGGGCATTATACTTTATGATGAGTCTGATGAGAGCCTATTACAGTGTGGTATGATGGCCTCTCTGAACCTTGATGCCATGCCCTTGCTTATAAGTTGAGCAACATAGAAGGATTTTCTTACAACCTTGGACACATGTTGGTCGAAGGCTAGGTTTTTATCTATAAGAGTTCCCACATCTTTGACTTATGAATCAACTTTTAGGAACATATTATTGATGGCTGACTTCCCAGAAGGAACTGCTATGCATTTCTTGGTACTGAGTTTTAAGCCATGGCTTTGGCACCAAGTGTTTTTCTGTGTTAGACCTTCCCAAAGGGTGTTCTTCTCTGGGGGATTCAGTGACTGCTCCCAGTTTGTGGGTTAGCCAGAGACTTTTGACATTGGCTTTCACATCCTAGAAGTAGATGCCAAAAAGGAGTGAGCCTAGCACAGAGGCCTGGGGGACTCCAGTAATGACTGGCCACTTTGTGGAGGTGACCTCAATGATTCTAATCTCCTGGGTCTTATCAGTGTGCCAGCTAACTATCCCTTGTGTTATAAAGGGGTTTATACCTAGTTGCATAAGTTTGTTAATACTGCCCGAGTGGGATATTGTATCAAATGCTTTAGCCAGATCTGGGTAGGCAGTATGCACAGTTTTCCCTTATCCATTGCCTTAATGACCTGTTCAAAGAAGTCCACCAGATTCAGTAAACATGGCCAGTGTCTATGCCCTTGTTGATGATTTCCAAGATAATACTTTTCATAGCTTTTCAAATATAACTAGTCAGACTAATGAGTGTAGTTTCCAGAATATGTTGAGGTCCTCCCTTATGAAGGGGGATGACAGTCACAGTCAAGTATTCTCATGACACAAAGCTTGTTTTAAGACTGTAGTTAAATACTGACTCCAGAGACCCTGATAAGTCATTTTTTAGACTGTTTAGGAGGTATCCTGGGATGTTACCAGGGCCCATGGAAGCTGTATTATTGACTTTAACCAGAACAGCCAATACATAGTTGGAGAGGTTGTGTTTAAGGTTTTTTTTGGGGGGATAGTTGGGGCTAAAGGGGGGTAAAGTTGGAATTGAATTTGTCCACTAACAGGTTTGCTATATCACCAGGCTCAATTAATGTGGTACCATTACCCAGCAATCCATCACATTGATGTGTGCTGCCCTCAAGGTTTCCTGACATAGCTGAAGAAGGCCTTATGGTTACCTTACACCTGGGAAGCTATCTTAACCACAAAGTTGGCTTTGTGTGACCTAATTAGCCCTCTTAGTTGCCTATTTAGTTTGATGAGAGAGTTTTTATCTTTATGAGAATTACCTTTTCTAATTTTTGCCATAATTCCTTTTCTTTTGTTGTATATTGGGATGCCACCAGGGCAGTTTGTTTCTTGGGTAAGTCCTGGACTTAGTTCTGGTAGATATAGCAACCTTTATGCAGCCATTGACATGGCTGTACAGAGTTTCTGAGAGTAATTCAGCATAGGCTATTGTATTTTTGGGGTTTGGAGAGGCATTGAATTTTCACACACCATTACTTAATAAAAGGTCATTTGCCTTGGAATAGTTCCTAACTATTACTAGTTTTAATAGGATTATGGAATTGATTTGATTTCTAGGGGGACAGCTTTATGGTCGGACCTTACCAGGGAGGATGGGACAGTGGAGGGATGCAGCATTCTCCCATATTTGTGAGCACCAGGTATAGCATATTGGAGCCTCTAGTGGACATATTCACTCTTTGGTCAAGGTTGTTCACATTTATGAAGTACAGGATTCTCTTTGTCTGTAGATTTGAGTCCAAGTAATATTCTTAGTCTGTAGAAGGAAAAATTAAAGTCTCCCATGAGTTGGGTGTTAGTTTGGATGGTAAGTGCCTCCAGTAGGTCAAGCATGCATTGTGAGCTTCTTGGAACATGGAGGGTCACCTATTGCTGGCTAGGATATGGTACAGGATTTTGTCAACAATAATCTGCATGTGGAGGAACTCCAGCATGTCTTCCTGTTTATCACCCAAGAGGTATGTTTGTTATTGATGTATATTGAGACACGTCCATCTTTAGCCCCTGTCTGTGGAGCTACTGTTGTAAAAGTGTGGAAGGCACTGAAACCTTGCACTCTAGGATACTCTCTGCTGCTTTAAATCATGCCTTAGTAACTGAACAGATGTCTATATTCTGGAATGTAAGGAGGGCTTGTAGGGAGTGAAGTTTTTTAATTAGGTTCCAGGCAATGAGCAGTAATACCTTGAGGTTCAGTTGAGTTAATTTTGATCTTTTTTCCAGGCTGATACATGCTGGAATGGCACCAGCCATTAAGGTAGTTGTTAAAGTCAATTATTTTCTGTTTATACATAGGAATCATTATTGGTGAAGGAAGAATTCCACTCGGGATCAAAGTATTCCCTTTATCTGTCACATGCCTAGACAGTGCCTATATGACGTTCAGGTTTTGCACCTCATGTAATTCATTCCCACATAGATCACGACTCTGTCATAGTCATATTTGTCTCAGGAAAGGGTACTATAGGCCCTTGTAAAATATGTCTTGGCACCGAAAGGCAACTGAAAGTAATCCTATCCTTGTCCAGTCTGGTGATTGGAGAGTCTGTATACCTGACAACTGAGTTGACAGTTAATAATATCTTTTTATCTGAAGCCTGTTTAGCATATTTATCAGAAACTGGTGTAGCATTATTTGACTGGGGGCAGCTTTAGATCAGGAGCAGCGATATAGAAATTGTGGCTGGCCAGTATGGAAAAGGTGATCTGACTAAAATTGGTTCTTTCTGTAATTCTCAGCACCAAAGTATTGATCCTTAGAATAGCATGAGTTTAATATCAAATTTGGAGAATATGAACTAATATGAACTATATATATATATATATATATATATATATATATATATATATATATATATATATATATATATATATACATAAATTTTGAGAATATGAACTAACAAGCTAGCAAAACATTTCTAATACACCCCACTCAGACTGGCACCATTTTTAAACTACTCTAGCCTGTTTCTGCATGCTGTTTTGGCATCTTCCAGTAGTGTGCCCTCCATGTCAGTTCTGGTAAACATGTTTTTTTCTGCAGAAATTCATGGATTCTCAGAATATGTGCTAATTATTTGTTATAAGCAGCAAGATAGGCCACCATTTACATGTGTATATATTTAAAGGGTTATGTTCATCACTTGGTCTTGGTAACAAACTGAACTCTGCTTCTGCATTACTATTTTAAGTAGGATTTTTTTTGAGACTTTACTGACTATTTAGCTCATATTATTGAAACTATTGTGTAATTATCACTGTTTTTAAAAGAAGCTACTGTGCTTTATCAATTGTGTTCCTACTGCTGTATTTTAAAAATGAATACCCAGCAATTAACAGCAAACTAATTTAACTGCTCACTATATGCTTAAACTGGGATGTAATGTAATTCCTTACAGTTTGCAGCCACTCAGCTGCTACAGTGTAGTTATTCCGTGTACTATAGATGGCTCACCCAGGCCAAGCTGGATATTGTACATTAATCTTGGTTGAGCACTGTATATATGGCTATATGCTTATTGTATTTGTTTGAACGTATTTTCAGTGTCAAATTACTGCTTAGGGTTTTTAATTTAACTTAGTAACTGTAGTGTTATTAGGCAGTGTTGCTTATTTCCCTTCCACTCCTTTCTTATATTTTACCAATTATAAAGACAGTCCTACCTCCTCCAGCACTCCCCTTGTCAGCTTTTCCTAATTTCTTTTTTTTTTTCCATTTACATTTCTCTGCTAAAACATCCCTATAGCAGTTCTCTACCAGCAAGCTGCATCTGCAAAAGTCCATGGCCGGTTTACTTAAAGTAAAGGCAACATTACTGTGTATGTTAATGCTTTAACTCTTCTATGATTGTAAATTTCATTTAGAATGTATTCAGGAGTGCACACTATTGGTAACTTCCACCCCTGCCAGAGATCTCTCTAAACCCAATACTTTCTAGTTTGGAAACATTGTATCTGAAGTAGGCAGACTTCATTCGTCTGCAACCTGTGGGTATCGGATCCGATCTCGGATCCGAGCCGGCAATTCAAAAGCTTAGGCTCCGAGCTCCTAGCTCCTCCCTCTTACCCATAACCCCTTGCCAAGCCCTGACTGACCTCAGATTTCGTTTGCCGCTTTTCAAGAAGCAACGGAATTCTAGAGCTCCTGGCGTTGGTTGAGATAAGTTTAGATTTTTGACAGGAAAAGTTTTCAAATTCTCTGTTTTTGTTATTAATCTAGTTAGTGTTGTGTGTGGTTAAGGCTTTCCTCCCTCTTTAGTTAATTTTTCTCGGGTTTTTCGTAGTCCGGACCCCCGGTCCCTGCCACGGCTCCATCCCGCACTCCATTGCAGTTGGGCCAGGCCCCCACCAGCCGGTCCCAGGGACAGCCCGCCTCGATGTCCCAAGTGGTTCCCTTGGAACATCCATCTGCTGAAGAGTACTCCTCGGACAGCCCCCCCGATGAAGTACCTCGGAAGCGTAAGTGCAAGAGGAGGCACATGGACTCCCCTGAGTCCGTCACTGAAGACACGGACTTGGATGAAGGGGAAGGCTCCCCTAGGTCACCCCTGAGGACGCTCATTTGGAGACATCATGGAGATGTTAAGGATCAGGGGGTGGTCTGCCCCAAGGCTTCTTCGGACGAGTCTGTGTTCTTGGAGGCATTCGAGGCGGCCCTTCTACCTCTTGGGTGTCCCTCCTGCTGACCCCTGGTGGATCTTATATCCATCAGGGCGTGGAAGGATCCGGACACCATTGAGCCTATCCTAAGCGCCCGGACTGCATTCTTTCTCCTCCATCAGACCGCACCCACTGGAGTAAGGGTCCCCAGTAGATGCCATGATGATGGCTGCAGCCACGAAGAGGGAATTGGCCCAGGAGAGTCCCTCCGTCCATCCTCCGGGCAAGGAGTCCCGCTCGATGGATCGCATTGGGAAGCGAGTTTTAGTTCAGCGACCTTCTCCTTGAGAGCGCTGAACTACATGGCACATGTCATTAGGATGCAGCGGGATCTGATTAAAGAATACGCTGCATCTCCCGAGTCCATCTCGAGTGAGGATAAACAGGTTTACTCCACCCGAATGGCCACTCTCAGATCAGTATCCAATACATCTGCGGCTGCTGTCTCATGCTACTGAGGGAGCCGCTAGAGCCAGCGGAGCAGGCCTTGTCATGAGGCGACAGGCCTGGCTCCGCCATTGTGATTTTGCAGAGCCCTTCAAGGCGACCTTCGCGAATGCCCCTTTCGATGGTTCTGCCTTGTTTGGCAAGACTGTTCGCGAGACATTAGTCCAGAGCGAAAAGGACGGAAGACGCTGTCTGCCGTCGAGTCCGCTTCTCAGCTCCCCAGAGGTCCTTCTCTAAGAACCAAAAGGGACAGAAGAAGATGTGGTTCCGGAAGTCGCAGCAGTCCCAACCTGCTCCGGATAACCAGTCCTTCCGTGGCAGAGGAGGACGGGAGGTCGTCGTGCCAGAGGCAGGGGCTCCTGGCAATTTTGGGTCCAGAGAACCCTTCTCTGAGAGACCCACGCAGCAGCCCTGAAGGGTTGCCCGGCTGTCCGTCTCTGGAGGCAGTCGGGGGGGCGGTTTTCGATGCACCTGACTTCTTGGGAGTCCATAACAACAGACAGTTGGGTGCTTCGACTTATATCCAGAGGATATTCAATACCCCTATTCAAGATTCCCAAATCTCGCAGCCTCCCAGATGTTCCACCCGACCAAAGGGAGGCGGCAGCTATCGAAATCGAGCAGCTGCTAGGAAAAAGAGCCATCCAGCGTGCCCCCCCAGATCAAGCCGGATTAGGGTTTTACTCCAGGTTCTTTTTGGTGCCAAAGAAGACGGGGGACTTAAGACCAATCTTAGACCTTTCCCAGTTGAACCTGTCAGTAACCAAGCAAAAGTTCCGGATGGTCACCCTGCAATCTATACTCCCCCTCTTGAGGGAGAACGACTGGATGTGTTCCATAGACCTCAAGGATGCGTACTACCACATTCGGATGGACAGACGATCCAGGAGGTTTCTTCGCTTCCGGCTGGGAGACAGTCATTATCAGTTCAGGGTCCTCCCCTTTGGTCTCACCTCAGCCCCCAGGGTGTTTACCAAGGTGCTAGCAGTGGTAGCGGCCCACCTGAGGCTCCAGGGATTACAGGTCTCTCCGTACCTGGACGACTGGCTCCTGACGGCATCATCAAGGCATCTTCTGTGCTCAGCCAGGGATTACTTTCTTCAACTAGCACCAAGGCTGGGCATCACGATCAACTGGGAGAAATCTTTTCTGAAACCAACTCAAATTATAGATTTCATAGGAGGAAGACTAGACACCAGATCAATGCGAGCCTTCCTCACCCCAGACCGTATCGCCAGCCTGAGGTGTCATGTGACAGCAATCCTGCAACCATCTCCAACTGCAGCTTCGGTCCTGAGGGCCCTAGGTTCTATGGCGGCAGCTATCCCGCTTCTAATTCATGCCCGTTTACGCATGCGGGTTCTTCAATGGACCCTTCAAGTTCAGTGGTCTCCTCTTTGTTCGTCTCTAAACGCTCCGATTGCGGTCAGCAGAGCGTGCAGGGACTCCCTTCTGTGGTGGCTTCTTTCTCCGGAGCCCCTGGCAGGGAGACCTTTTTGCGCTGCATTTCCCCGAGCCACAGTGACCACGGACGCTTCTTGCCTCGGGTGGGGGGGGCATTCTTTGCGGGAAAGATTGTCCAAGGCACGTGGAATCCCACAGAGACGTCATTGCATATAAATGTCCTGGAAATGAGGGCGGTGCTCCTAGCGTTGCAAGCACTTCACCACGTTCTTCCTTCAGGGACTATTGTGATTCAGACAGACAACATGTCCGTAGTCTGGTATATCAACAAGCAGGGAGGAACCAGGTCTTACCCCCTTTGTCGAGAGGCCATGAGAGTCTGGGAATGGGCAATTTCCACCAAACGCTTTCTGGTAGCAACGCACATTCCGGGAAAATCCAACATCCTTGCGGACAAGCTCAGTCGCACCATCCTCTCTCCACACGAGTGGTCCCTCAATCTTCAAGTAGCGAAGAAGATTTTTGCCGCTTGGGGGCAACCCTGTTGCGATCTTTTGCTTCTCCCTCAAACGCCAAATGCGACAATTTCTTCGCTCTGCTTCCCCACCAGGGAGTTCCCGAGGGATGCTCTGGTGCATGCTTGGCCTCCCGGTCTCCTTTATGCCTACCCTCCACTTCCTCTGATGCAGAGGCTTCTGCAGAAAGCCAACAGTTTGGGGAGCAGAATGATTCTCATTGCCCCATTCTGGCCTCGACAACCTTGGTTCCCCTTTGTATGGTCTCACAAAATCAATCCACCATGGATTCTGGATCCAATTTGGATCTCATCTCTCACCCTCTGGGAATGCCAGTTCCCAATCTGGACCCTGAAGTTGACAGCTTGGCTGCTCCAATTCCAACCTTGATTAGGACTCGGTATCTCTTCACCGGTCAAGGCTATTTTGGTGGCTGCTCATAAACCTTCCACCAGACAGGTTTATCGGAGTAAATGGAAGAGGTTCTCTATATGGGCAGTACAGAGAACTGTGGATCCTTTTTCAGCACCTATCTCTGCGGTGCTGGATTTTCTAACAGACCTCTTTCATCAAGGGGCTAGTTCTTCCACGATTAAGGTACAATTGGCTATCTCGCATTATCATATTGGTCATGACACAGCTCCCCTTATGACAGCGAAATTATGCAAAACTTTTCTCAAAGGAGTTTTTTTGTTAAGGCCTCCAGTCAAGGAGGTTGTACCGCCTTGGGACTTGTCTTTAGTACTGCAGGCCCTTACTGCTCCTCCCTTCGAGCCTGCAGCTTTTGCTGATTTAAAATACCTTTCCTGGAAGACTGCCTTTCTGGTAGCTATCACTTCAGCCAGAAGGGTGTCTGAGCTTCAGGCTCTATGTGTCAAACCGCCTTATCTTTCTTTCTTCCCTGATAGGGTGTGCCTCAGGACCAATCCATCTTTTCTTCCGAAGGTCTCTTCTGAATCCAATATTAACCAATCAATTTGCCTGTATTTTTTCCCAAGTATTCAAACAAAGGAGAATACAAATTGCATTCCTTGGATGTTCATAGACAATTACGTTTTTATATTAACCGGACAGCTGGCCACAGGAAATCAGATCAGCTGTTCGTCTCCTTTCCTAAATTTGCTCTGGGTAAAGCAGTATCTAAAGTCACTCTATCTAAATGGATTGCTAATTGCATTCTGCAGGCATATGACACTTCAGGCAGACCTGCTCCTCAGAGGGTTACGGCTCATTCTACTAGGGCAGTTTCTACGTCAGCCGCCTTTAAGTCCCGTGTTTCGTTGGATGATATCTGTGCGGCAGCTACTTGGGCCTCGCCTCATACTTTTATTTCTCATTACAAGGTGGATGTTGTTTCTAGAGGAAGAGCATCCTTTGGCTCAGCGGTGCTCGAACATCCTTCCATGATGGCCCAAGATTCAGGTAGCTAGGGACTCTGTCCCACAGGTTGACGAATGAAGTCTGCCTACTTCAGATTTAGAAGTTATGTACTCACCATAACGTTCCATCTGAGTAGGTGACTTCATTCGGATGCAACCATCCCCCCCTCCATCCCCCTGACCTTTATAGAGCGAGTATTTATGCTGTTTTAGTGTACTGTGGTCAGTATTTTGAGGCAAACTCAATCTGAGGTCAGTCAGGGCTTGGCAAGGGGTTATGGGTAAGAGGGAGGAGCTAGGAGCTCGGAGCCTAAGCTTTTGAATTGCCGGCTTGGATCCGAGATCGGATCCGATACCCACAGGTTGCATCCGAATGAAGTCACCTACTCAGATGGAACGTTATGGTGAGTACATAACTTCTAATTATCTCGGTCTTCCCCTTCCCCAGTACAACTGTCCATATTTCTTCCACTCCATGCTCATTGCTGGCATAAGGTTTCTGTTTATCTAAGAATTCCTACTGTACATAATTGTCAGCTGCATAGATACTTTCCACAGTACATGTTAGTCTAAGTGACGTATTGTTCCTCACTGTGCAGTTGTAGAACTTGGCTCTGCCCACTCCGTTCCATCCTTGCTACGCACGGACTTCACTCTGCACCCCTACCCTGCCCCCATTCCTTCCAGCCTCCAGATCACTCAAATTTATTCTAAACCTAACCACTGCCACTTGTCTACCAATCACCACTTATACAATTTCCAGTTATACAATATCTCACATTTCCACACTAACCTTAACAACACCCATCCATTACCACACGTATATTAACCCATTACCCTATAACCAATCCCTACCCTTTAACAATTACAAAATGCTATCAATACATTGTATATTACTAGCTTTGCTAACAACTGCTGCTCACCTAACAATATACCATTTGCAAATAGTTTCCTCTCACACATTTCACAAAAGTACATCTACCTTTTCTCCACACCTAACTGACGTCTTCTTCTTTTGGCTGCTCTCTTTTCCTGTTACCTGGCAGCTTCATCCTTAGCATCTTTTTCCCAATATACTCTGCATCCCTCCTCAGCACATGCCCAAACCAACGTAATCTTGCCTCTCTGGCTTTGTCTCCAAACCTTCCAACCTGGGCTGACCCTCTAATATACTTATTCCTAATCCTGTCCATCCTCGTCACACCCAGTGCAAATCTTAACATCTTCAACTCTGCCACGTCAAGCTCGGACTCCTGCCTTTTTGTCAGTGCCACTGTCTCCAACCCTATAGCTGGTCTCACTACACTCTTGTAGACCTTCCCTTTCACTCTTACTGGTACTCATCTGTCACAAATCACTCCTGACACTCTCCTCCACCCACTCCATCCTGCCTGTACTCTCTTCTTCACCTCTCTTCCACACTCACCATTACTCTGAAGTGTTGATCCCAAATATTTAAACACATTCACCTTCGCCACCTCTACTCCCTGCATCCTTACAATTCGTCTATCCTCCCTCTCATTCACACACATATATTCTGTCTTAGTCCTGCTGACCTTCATTCCTCTTCTCTCTAGAGCATATCTCCACCTCTCCAGGGTCTCCTCCACCTGTTCCCTACTCTCACTACAGATCACGATGTCATCTGCAAACATCATCCTAACTTATCCACACCTAAGTGACTACTCCATCTTATTATCTCCATCCAGCTTAAGTATAACAGAACTCCATCACACCTAATACAGATTACACCATATTAAACCAAACCCAAAAATACTTCTTTTAAGTTTCATAAACGTATATCAACATTCTTCCAAACACTAGTAACCATAGCTACCAAACTTATTATAAATGGAGACATTCACCCAAACCCATGCCCCCAGAATACCTCCTCACCACCCCCTCAAATACAAGATATAACCAATCTATCACAAAAAGGCTCTGAAATACTAATCTTAAATCTAAATCTGCTAAGCATAGCCAACAAAGTTCAAGAATTACATGTAACCCTATCACATTATAACCCTGATATTGCTGTTTTATCAGAAACCTGGTTAAAAGCACACATTACTGACAACGAAATTCATTATTAGAGCAGACAGGAATGTAAAAAGAGGTTGAAGGGTAGCCATCTTATTTAAGAGCAGTCTCGGACTTTTACCACAAAGCCTAAAGATAGATAACCTCAAAAACAGAGAAATCCTACCTACTAAACTTCAACTTAACCAAAACAAAGTCATATCCATTATAGCGACCTCTGTCCCACCCAGAAATAGCATCTACACTATAGAACATATCATCCAGTCTATATCAAATTCCATAGTAGAAGAAACTGTCATTATGGGTGACTTTAATATAAACTAGACAACTTGTAATTCACATAACCCTAGTAATCACATCAACCTATGTTTTCACACAGCTCATTCATGCTCCTACATGGATAGATAAAAACTCCATTTGCCAATCTATACTGGATTGGACACTAAACTGCAAACCTCAGAATTATCACAGTAGTGGCTGCTTACCCAACAACTTTAGTGACCATATGCCAAGTTATCTATTGGGATAAAACATCAATATTGTCAAGCTCACCACCTTCCGCCAAATCTCCAGTAAAAAAACTTTAACCCCCAAGACATAATCAATACCCTAAAAAATGTAACTGGTCTCTTTAAAAAACCTGCCTCTTGAAGCTGCAGTAGATTATTTCAACAGTAACTTCCTTGACATTCTAAACAAATTGGACCCCCCAGGTCAATTCATATTAAGGCCACATACACGCCATGGCTAACTATCGACACCAGAATGCTCCTTAGAAAAAGAGACAGAGCTTGGCAAACATGGCTCACCTGTAAATCCCAAATCAACTGCATCACATTCCAGCAAATTAGAAATGGGGATAAACACCAAATCAACCTAGATAAAAAGAACTTCTACTATAAACTGCAACATAAACACCAGCATAACCCCCCCCCCCAAAAATTTTGGAATACCATAAATGCCATTCTCCACCTAGGACATTCCACTACCCCTTCCCCCAACTTATCATACTCTCCTACCACCTTTGCAGACGAATTCAATAAATACCTTATTGAAAATGTACTATCTCTAATTAAAGGTAATTCCACAGAGCCATCACTAGCATTCAAACCTCTCAATATTAACTTCAATTACTTCTCCTTTCAGCCTGTTCCCACAGCTTCCATTAAGAAACTACTCAAAAAACTCAAACCTTCTCCAATAGCAGCTAATAAGTTACCAGCTGAATATTTAAAACTAGCAGCTGAAGCCATATCATATCCAGTGTCGATCCTTATTAAGAGGTCCATAGCAGAACAACATGTCCCAGCAATATGGAAAATCACTAACAGTATCCCTTTACACAAAGGTGGAAATTCCACAAAGCTGACCAACTACAGACTGATCACCATTCTCTCTCCACTGTCTAAGCTCCTTGAAAGATGTATCCACTCCCAACTGATTCATTATCTTACCTTCAGCAACATGCTAGCAACATGTCAACATGGTTTTAGGCCCCATCACAATACCACAATTGCACTCCTCAGTTTCACCAATAACATCAACCAACTCAGAAACAATAGTAAAATAGTCTCTGCAGTCTTTCTAGACATGTCCAAGGCCTTTGATATGGTCTCCCACCCCAAACTATTAAATACACTCTCCAAACTGAACCTCAGCTCCTCTGCACTTCAGTAGTTCCACAGATATATACAGGACCACCAAGAATCTGTAAAATGGCTTAATGCCCTAGTCCTCCCTCTTCCCATCACACTAGGAGTACCTCAAGGCTCAGTTCTTGGGCTACTACTCTTCACTATTTTTACACATAACCTCCATAGCGCTATCCCACTGGCTTCAACTGTCCAATATGCAGATGACTCAACACATATATGCACCGTTAATAACCTGCAACACCTCCATGATATAACCCAAAAATCATTTTCAGATACCGAGCTATGGCTCTCTGCCCATCAGTTCATACCCAAACCCAATAAAACAAAACTCATGATTTTCCAACCCCCCAGCACCTTCTACATCACAGCTAGGAATAATACTAACATTAATGCCAATTTACAAACAAAACTACTAGGACTAGGAGTAATAATAGATAACAACCTAAGATTTGACCTATATATAGCACAAACAATTAAGAAAGTTCACAAAAAATGGGTACTCTTTACAGAAATAAAAAGTATCTAACTAGCACCTCTAGGGTTGCCATTGCTACAACCCATCTTCTAGCAACACTTCTGTATGCTTCCTCAATTCTTACCCACTTTAAAAAGACAGATTTAATTACACTTGAAACATGCTACAATAAAATAGCTACATTTGCAACCAACTGCTCACATCATACCCACCACTGTCACTCCTTAAAAAAACTATCCTGGTTAGAACTCCCACAACTTCTATCCTATAACCAATTAACCTTAGCACACAAACTAGGATATCAACCTGAAAAAAAACCCTGCCCTTTTACATATTTTCCAGCCCCATACCACAAATCAAAGTTCTTGGTCAACAAATAAATCTCTCCTACAAGCAAGGGCGCCCGCAGGCAGGTGCAAGGGGGTGCACTTGCACCCCCCTGGAATCGGCTGCGGCTAGATAATTAAAAAAAAAAAAGTGTTTTTTTTTATGCACATTCTCCTTTAAGAAGGAGTCCAGTCGCAGGCGTGCTGACATCATCGTTGTCAGTTTAAGGTTTGTGAGCAGGAACTCACACAAGACCTAGCAAGCTGCAGCACTCGATGGGAGCAGGACCTGACACAAACGGAAGCAGGACCGGACACTTAGCAAGCGGCAGCTGAAACGAACAGAAGGAAGATGGGGCACTTTCAGGTAGTGTGTGTGTGTGTAAACAAACGGACGGAAGGTGTGTGTGTGTGTGGAAACAAACGGACGGATGGAAGGTGTGTGTGTGTGTGTGTGTGTGTGTGTGTGTGTGTGTGTGTGTGTGTGTGTGTGAAATGCCCCAGGTGTACATGGTGGTGGGTAGTGAATAAGGCTTGAACCCTGTACCTTGGGCCCAAGTGGCAAGAGCCTGAATTCCCTACCCACCACCATTTGTGAAAATGTTGCAGGATTTTCCCTCATACTTTTTCTGTTCCTCATAAAATCTGTGGTTTCTGCATTTGTGTCCTTGTTGCCTGACAGCTACATGTTCTCTGGTTTTATTCTTGGCTGTCTGGAGTGTTTCTCCCTGGGCCTCTGCTAAAACTTAGCTTTTTTTTTTTTTTTCAAAGTCAGACTTTCCTGGTTAACAAAAGTTAAAAAAAAATGGACACACTTGTCAGACTTCATATTCTTCAGAAAGTGTATGTTAACAAAAGCTTTTATTCTAGCAATTTTCTAAGTGTACAAGATGGATATTTGAAATGTATCCCTGTGTTTGGGACTGTATCCCCCCCCCCATTATTGGCTTCGTCCAGGTTTTGTGCTAGGGTTGAGAGTTATGGTAAGAACTGAATTCACTGAATATGTTTGAGGGCTGTATTCACCCAGTATTGGCTTTGTTCAGGTATTTATTGGCTTCATCCAGGTTTTTTGCTAATGTTGAGAGCTATGGTAAGAACTGATTTCACTGAATATGTTTGGGGCTATATTCTCCCATTACTGGCTTTGTCCGGTGTTATTTGCTAAGAGGTTGAGAGCTATGGTGAGAACTGAATTCACTGAATGTTTGGTGGTTGTAGTAGTCCCATTATTGGCTTTGTTCAGGTCTTTTGTGCTAAGAGGCTGACAGCTGTGCTATGGTGAGAACTGAATTCACTAAATGGTAGCTATTTAAGTTTCAGTCTTCCTCTTTCACAAAACAGTTTATTTGGTAGTGGTATGTTGCTCTGACTGTTTTGCACGGGGTCCCCTGGGTTCAAGACGTGGCAGTGAAATGTATGGTGGTAACGCAGCATTTTATTCTAGCAACTTTCAAACATTATACAAGCAATGTTTAAAATGTGTCCCTGGTTTTTGGCCTTTTGTCCCCAATAAATTTTGGCTTTTTCCAGATTTCTTGTGCTTAAAAGTTCAGAGATACAGCTGGGTGTCGGAGTAGATTTTACAAGGAGATGAGAGCTGCAGGGGAGCAAATGTTTAGTGCTGCTTGTGTTTAGTCTGCTCGCATTAATAGCACAGCAGATAATGTACTTGCTTTAGATGCTGAAGGCTGTGGGTTCTACTCCCACAGTAGGTAAATGCATTGCTGATTCTGTATTGTGTTGTAAAGGGGGTGGATGCTGCAGTCTTTTTGGCAAAGATACCTAGTAACTATGAACCTGTTAACAGTTTGCTATCCATTCCCTATTGCGGTATTACTAGCTTTTCATTTTTTTATTGCATGCAACAAAAGCAATTTATTCTTCAAGAGTAACAGGCACTTTCAACCTCTTTATTAGTTACAAATTTTTCAATGTGGAGTTTACTACTGAGATTGTGTATATTTTTTACTGATACTGGTGGACTTGAGTAGACTTTTTATGATGGAAATGTTCTGAATTGGGCGGTTTTGTCATTAGTGGATGCTTTTTGTTTCATTGTTTACTGGAAAAATGTTCAAAACAATAAATTTAAAATGCCCTCTAACAACTGTACTGTATTGTACAAGGAATATAATGTAATACAGTCAGGCAGGTGTATCGAAGAGCATGTGTATGTTATGTTCGAGGGGCCTATGATTTTGTAGACAGCCCAGAGTTAATATTTGCCATTGGCAAAATGTAAAGTGGGTTTCAGTGCTGTTTCAATGCATGCGAGTTTCAAGTGGATTAGTGGATGCTTTTTGTTTCATTGTTTACTGGAAAAATGTTCAAAACAATAAATTTAAAATGCCCTCTAACAACTGTACTGTATTGTACAAGGAATATAATGTAATACAGTCAGGCAGGTGTATCGAAGAGCATGTGTATGTTATGTTCGAGGGGCCTATGATTTTGTAGACAGCCCAGAGTTAATATTTGCCATTGGCAAAATGTAAAGTGGGTTTCAGTGCTGTTTCAATGCATGCGAGTTTCAAGAGCAGAGAAGTTTTAATGTTGGTCTATTTTCATTGTGAGACTGCATTGCTTTAACAGATATGTATTAGGGTTTGTGCTGTAAAATGCAAAATAAAACTTTCAAATGAAATCCTAAATCATCGCAGAAGTAAAGCAGTATGCACGTTAGTGTTTATGATAAATGGGACATTGGAATGGCTGCAGGGGGAGGCTCCATTTGACCATGATTTTGTGATGGGGCGTAGCAAGCTCAGACAGCCCCGGTTGAACTATACCTCTCAGTTGTCCATATCTTTGCAGAATGAATAGATATTTGCTGCTTATTTTGGTTTGTTCCCAAATTTGTGATTTTCTAGCAAATTATTTAGGAATGAAGCCATTAAATGACAGACATTGAGTTTCAGATGTCATAACCTTCAGAAAAATGCATGCTAATGCAAGACTGTCTTTACGTTTATACAAGAGCAATTTTTAGTAGTGTTTGTATGTTCCCCAATATATTTGGCCTTGTTCAGATTTCCTGCATTAAGAGGTTGAGAGGTACGTGCAAATCACTTTGTAGATTAGGAATATCCAAACATCTCAATTGTCCCCAATTCTGGCTCAAAATGTTGCTCTCCCTAATAATCCCTCCTCCAAAATGGCAATTTTGGAAGAAAATGTGGAGGGTTTACAATTATATATAACTGTAATGATCACTTATAGATTACCTCTATTTCAGAAATGCATGTGGATGCTCTTATTTTGTTAGCTGCTTCAAGTTAACTGTTAATATTAAAAGGTGTCCCTTTTTGACAGGTATTTTGCATCACATTTTGGTCCGTTTTTCATAAAATTGTGTTTTTCTGGCAAATTAGTGGCAAGTCATTAAAGATTGAAGTTAGAAAATAATGGCAGACATTTGAGTTTCAGATTTCATACCCTTCAGAAAACTTGTACTAATGCAAGATCTACCTGTTCTATTTAAGTTATAAGAGCAATATTTAAAAATTGGCCTTATTTTTAGGCTTGTCACACTTCTAGTTCTATGTATGGCTTTGTCCAGATTTCTTGCTCTGAAGTTGAGAGGCATGAGTGTCAGAGCCATCACTGTCAGCCAGAGACATTTCAAATTGTGACATACTTATTGCACCCCACTCCCCATTGTAGTGGCTCTGGATGTGTCCATGGAAGGCAAGAAGCAGTTATGCAGTGTAAATGTGCAGAGTATTCCCCCATCCAAAGTAGATCACAAATACGACCGTGGCTTTTCATCTGTCCTTGATTTTGCAAAATAATGTTCTGGTTTTCTATCAGATTTTTGTACTGTTGATTTATGCTTCTTATTCTGGAACTGTATGCTGTCACAGTGCCCTGTTGCTCTGCTTAAGTAGCCATGGTTTAATGAACATCAGGTAAGCTTGTCAGAGATTGTAAGATGCAAGTAAGCTTTAGTAAGCTTGTCGGATATTGTAAGATGCAAGTAAGCTTTAGTAAGGTATATTGTTAAAGAATTACCAGCATTGAAAGCCTTTTCGTTGTTGCCATGCAGAGAATATTTACATGACTAGATAATGTATAAGCCTTGGGTATTGAAATGCATATGACAGTTTTATTTATTTTATTTGCAGTTGGTTTGCCAGGATAGTCCATTGGGCCAAATGAACCCGTTTTCAATGGAGTCCTGGGGAGAAAAGCTCCAAAACTAAGGTTATTAATAGATATACAAATTATACAATTACACAGAAGTTAATCATACAAGAAATAACAATTTGAAAATAATACAACTAGAGCGAGTACAATCTAGTGATGAAATTAATAGGTAATACAGACTAAAGGGAAATTTAGCACAAAAGCACTGAAATTGCCTGGGGACTAGTTGGTTTATATACTTCTAATAGATTTTGATTGTTGGATCTTGATACTCTTGCAGGAAGGTGCATTTTAAAGGCTGATGAAAGGGAGGGACAAAGGGAGGGGTTGAAAATGAGCTTATGTGCAAGATTTAGTTGAGTATATGTGAGAACTGGGTAGCTCTAGCCAATTTTAGTTTTTGGAGAGAGGAACAGTGGTGGGTGGAGGACTTGTGGCTGGTAGCGAACTTGGCAATTTTGTTGTAGCAAGAGGAAAGTTGTGTTGGAGGTCTGTAGATTAGTTAGGAGTGGAGCTCCATAGAGAAGGGAGAGGATAAGAAATGAGGTAGAGGGTGATTTTGGTAGCAGGTGTAAGGTAATGATTTTGTCGGTAAAGCATACCGGGTTTTCTTGATATTTAACTGTAGGTGGGAGTTGAATTTGAGCTGGTATCAATTTGGACCCCAAGTAACTTGGTCTCTGACACCAGTTCCAGGGTAGATTATTTTGTCTAGAGATGTGGAATGTGTTTATATTGAAAGAAGTTGCCTTAGAGGGATGAATAACATTAATTTGGTTTTAGAGGCATTGAGTGCCACGTGATTACTTTTCATCCATTGCTGAGTTGTTGTAAAAGCATCTTGAGTCAATTTTAGGAGTGAGGGATAGAGGTGGCAGCGAGATAATAGCAGAATCATCGGCATATTGGATGATGTCTGAGAATGGGATACAGTTGAAATCATTTATAAATATATTTAAGAGAAGGGGACTCGTATAGAGCCCTGGGGTACCCCAGTAGGAGTATTTAGAAATGAGGAGGTGGCCTTTTTCCATTTGACTGCTTGAGATCTGTTAGATAAGTAGCTGGAGAACCAGTTCCAAGGAGGAGGGAGATGGGTAAAGTTTAGTTAGTAGCAGGCTGTGAGAGTGTGTCAAAGGCCTTAGAGAGGTCGAGTAGTAGGGTAGAAACAATTTGGCCAGAGTCGCTGGCTTTATTTACAGTTTCAAGGAAGGAGAGGAGGGCGGTCATAATGCTATGATGTTGTCTGACTCCATGTGTGGGAGTTAGTAGGTGATTATCTAAGAGATGTGGAAGGAGTTGTAGTTGGATACACTTTTCTAGGAGTTTAGAGATGGGGACAGAATAGCGATGGGCGGAAATTAGTAACATTGTTGTTGCCACCTTTTATGTAGAGGTATGATAAAGGCCCTTTTCCAGACTTGGGGTACTATACATTCTTGGATAGAGCAGTTGATTAAAATGCTAATAGGGTAAGCGATTGCTTCAGCAGCTTTGCCAAGAAAGTAAGAAGGGATGTTATCAGGAGCATTGGTGCATGGCTTCAGTTTCATAAGGAATTTCTTTATAGTAGAAGTTGGGTATAGGTTTAAATGAGAAAAAATGAGTGTGAAGAGGGAGAATTAGGGGCAGATGAAGCTGATGAAGTAGTAGGAGGAGTGGAGGGATGGGAGTTAGTAGACGGAATGAGGAAGTAGTAGCAGTGTAGTGGTCTTAGAGAAAGATGGCGTTAATTTGGAAATGGATTCAATGAAAAGAGTTAAATTGGGTAGCCAAGTCTTGGTCAGGAGCGTTTGGGTCTGGGGTAGGGGTATCTGGTTTGCTGGGGTTAAGTAGAGTAGAGATACCTTTCCAAAATTTCTGAGGGTTTGATTTTATTATTTTGAAGTGTGGAAAAGTAGTTTTGTCAGTCTAATTTTTACCTTATTTTGAAGTATTTTATATTCATTGTAATAAAAGGACAGGATTACAGTATTTTCAGAAGCTCATTACATTTTATTGCAGACCAGTGTCTTATAGCAGTGTCTGTGTGTTAGTACAGTTGTAGTTGGGTCAGGGTGGCTTTAATGTTATATGGTAAATGAGCATTGCTACCTTATTTAAAAGCCAAGCCCTGCAACAACTAGCTCCACACTGAAGTCAAAACACAATAGCTCTGGTGGGTAAATGTCCTCTGTAGTAATCAAAAAAGGCAAATGTTTAAAATAACTACAGCTTATGTGCAAACACAATAGGTAGTGATGAAACAATGCTCTGCTAAAAATGCTTTAATGCTCCACAATGCTGAGATCAGTTATCACTGGCTACCAGGATTTCACCCACTTCAGCTCAAGCACGGTGCCGTTCAGTGCAACCTTCCCAGAACTAATTTGTCTGACCAGAATTATTTGGTGTGTGTATTAGAGGGAGGTAGCATACCCCTCAGCTGTCCAGATTTTTGCCCCATATTCCTCCTAAAAAGGATTGAAGTTGCTAAATGAGACATTTCAGTTTTAGATGTCATTTAGAAAAATGCATACCAACACAAATCCTGTTACTCTTGTAATTTTCTAAGTTTCTGAGAGCCATATTTATAATCTGTCCCTATTTATTTTAGGCTTTGTCCAGATTTCTTGCACTAAGGTTGAGGCCTTGAGGGTGTGGTATGTTTGTGAGAAAGTGAAATGCCCAAGTTAGAGTTAACAGGTGGAATTTTCAAGTGCATTTTCAAGGAACTGTGAGTTTTAAGGGAAGCTAAGTCCACTGCTGCTCATGCCAAGTCTATTTACAATGTGCAACTGTTTTGTTTAGCAAATGGTATCTCTATTGTGGTATAACGTTTTAAAGCTATGTTAGTAGCACCACAAGTAGAATACTTGCATCTTAATGTAAAGGCTTGAGGTTCTATTCCTACAGCATATACATTTGTATGCTGCAGTCCTCAGGATGCCCTCCTTTGGATGAGATGCCTAATAACTATGAACCTGTTTTTCAGCTTGTCATCCATTTTCTATTGCAATATACCAGCTTACCATTTTTTTTAATTTAACATAGGCAATTTATTCTTTGATGGCAACAGGCACTGAATTTGTAAATGAAACACTGAAATATACAGCAACAACATCTTCATTAGTTTCAGATATCTTTAATGTGGAATTATTCAGATTACTTTTACTTCAGCAGAGTCACTCAAACAAGTGCTGCTGTATAATACAAGGGATATAATTCAATCAGGTAAATCTAATAACTTTTGCATGGCCCTAACTGTGTGCAAGGAGCCTATTGCTTGAAAACAGTTCAAAGGTAAATAACCTGCCACTGGCCAGATGCATTTTCTTTGAATGTGGGTTTCAATGCTGTTTCATTGAATGTGAGTTTCAAAAGTAGAGAAGCTTTAATGCCAAGTCTGTTTTCATTGTAAGACTATTGCTTTGTTTAGGTTTAGTAAATGTCTCAGTGTTTGGGCTATAATGTTTGAAATAAAAGTTGTAAATTAAATCCAACTGCCTGTAATCATTGTAGAACTAAAGCATAAAACAGTATGCACACAGATTTGAACAGTGTCTACAGTAAATGGGGAGAAATAGCCAAGTAATGGGACACTGGAATGGCTGTGTGGGCGGGGCTTGGGGTGGGTGGACTTGGGCGGGGCTGTGTTGGCAGGGGGCGGGGTGAGCTATGTGGGTGGGGCTCTGGGTTTGCACCCCCCTGCAAAAAATCCTGCGGGCTCCCTTGCCTACAAGTGTCTAAATCCACTAACATTTTCTCATCATGTAGCAACAAGGTGGAATTCACTACCTCATAGCATCAGAACCAACACATATACCAACCAATTCAAGAAGATTCATAAAAATTATCTTAATGGCACCTAGCTTTGGTCTTGTATTACTCCAAGCTAGCTAGTTTTAATAGTTTCTGGTCATAATTTTTCTTTTTCCCTGACCACCTTGCAATCTATGCACTCTCTCATGAGTAGATAATCTCTAACCTCATCTTTTTCTATCCAATTTCCTGCCTACAAAGCCTTCCTCAGCTTACTTTGAGAAACTACAAGGTCTACATTACAAGGAATTATATCAGATGATTGTATAATACAAATATTAGCTATAATACCATAGAATGTAATTTCTAGTGTACTGTATGTCTTGTATATTTTTTGCATAATTTCTTGTATAAATTTTGCATAATCTCTATATGTTGAACTTTTCTCCCTGGGCCTCCGCTGAAAATGTGTCATATCCCATTTGGACTTTCCCAGTAAACAAAAGTAAAATAAAATAAATAAATAAATCTGAGTGTGCAGTGCATCAAGAGTGTGCTCCATTCTGTAAGGTACAGTGATCCCAGTTAATATATGTAGTTAGAAGAGCTTCGTGAGGGAGGACTCTTGGGATTGAAAGTAGCAGCTTGCCCCCCACCCCCAAAAAATACATGTATACAGCAAAAGCAGATGTCCTAATTCATTGTTTTGGTGTTCGAATAGCACTTTATTTTTTTATATTTTAAGGGTTTGAATAATTGCTGTCCTAATTCTGGCATTCACGTAAAAAATGTATCAATATATGTAGGTATATGAATATATAGTTATAGATATAGATATATATTCATAGGAGCTTACAGCACATACCAGAGAGATGAAATGAACATGCTGTACTATGAAATCAGGACACAAAAACAGATAGGTATACGTATAGGAGATAATACATATAGTATATTAAAGCTATAATCCACAACTGTGCTGGGTATGTCAGGGTTTACCCGCAGTTGGTGTGGTTTGATTACTCGGCAAAACAAGGGTGACAAGGCCCAGGTCATACATCAGGTCTTTAAGTGTCATTGTCATGCTGCTGCTACTTGTATAAACATTTTAAAGAACCTTGTCCTGCATCTTCCACATAATTATAGCTTCCCGCAAGTTAGGAAGGGGCTCACTGGCAGTATCAACGCTCTGGCCAACTCACTCTAAAGTGATGGGAATCTGCATTAGGTGCATATAAATTTACCATTTCCTACCACATTCCACCAATATGGAGTGAACCATCCTTTAAGTTACACCCTGTAGTTTGTCACTTTAATGCCTACATTTTATGAATCAGAATTGCAGCTGTCCTTCTACTATGTTCTTCTTCAGTCAGACAAAACCCATATAATTCACTCACCAATTTCTGTTCTGTATCCATCTCAGACTTAAAAGCCCTATATTTTTCAAAACTATATACATGTCCCTCATCTATTTAAGAGTCAGTATCTTAGCTATTTTCTTCAATTAGAAAACATCCACATGTTTCATGGCATAGATTTGATATTGTGTATCCAGTACTGTAACCTATATCAGTCTTAACTGCCTAGTCCCTAAATGAGCCATACTTATGTTATCAGAAGGTATCCAAAAGGTGTAAAGATTTTATAAACTATCATTTTGATACTCTTCACAAATTCCTTTAATTTTATGCCAGCTATAGCCGGCCTTAGGCATAGGCCAGCTAGGCGGCCACCTAGGGCGCTGCTGTAGCAGGGGCACTTGTCCAGTATTTGTTTGGTGTAGGTAGACCAGGATGGGAGCACTGGGTGGTGTGTGGTGGGGGCACCCTGGAGCCCTTTTGCCTAGGGCACCAGTTGACCTAAAGCCACTCCTGATGCCTGCCCCATTTGTAAAGAGAAATAGCGTGACCAACAGTATACAACCATAACTGCAATTGCTTAAACAATTTCAGATTAACACTAACTTTTAAATCTGTGCATAAAGTCTTAATTATTTGTGGGCTTCAAATACCATGTATCACTTTTATGCCATTTGCTGCTGTACCTGCATCATTGCTAAAGACAAAAATTAGTGTGGAATCTTCCACCTTCTTTTCTACTCTTAGTCACAGAGGTTAAAAACATCACCTATTTTATATTTGTGCTGCTAGATCCTTGTTCTGCTGTATCTAGTGCTGCTCCCCTTTTTCTTATAATTTTCATACAGTATTTCTAGTTTATAATGCTTTGCAGTTATCGTAGAAGTGTGGCCCATGCCACATCCCTGGAAGAGAAATCATTTCCCAAATTTAATATTAAGAAAATGTATTCACGGCTTTTTTGCTTCTTGACCTCCAACCATGAAGCTCCCACTGCAAATATGCCTATTTGTTCCACATCGGTCATCATCCAGGCAGCCATAAGGGAAGTTTTGTTTTGTGACTCTGAACCAAACCCTTGGCAGCTTACATGTGTACTTAAAGATACAAAGGCATGCTTTGCCTTCCCTTAGTTTACACTTTCACACACACACATACATACACACACACACCCCCCCACACACACACACACACACACACACTCCAAAGTATTACAAAACATTTTAAGAACAATAGTTGTACAGTCTTTAAAAATAATACAAAAACAACTACAGTTTAAATATTTATACCAAAACAACTACAGTTTAAATATTTATACCAAATTAGACATAATATGAAAACATTGTTTAAGAATAGATACCGGTTATATGACAGTGATTTAACAGAGAAATGTTTGCCAGTTTATAGAGAAATTAAAGGTAAGTTAGTATAATACAAACAGAAAGTACAATACAAAGTGTGAGAAAAGCAGCTGCCTTATGGTATATTTAGAGAGGCAGAGATTATTTTTATTACTATAGATTAATTGATAACATTTTATCATTGCAGGAGCATCATCAGTTGATAAACCAACAAGACTTTCCAAGATATTTTTCAACATCATTCTTTTGTGGTTTTTGTGCATCTAATTCCCCTCAAGTATTTCTTCAATTTTTATATAGCACTGCAAGCCTGTTTACAGTGGAACTTCTGAATTCATTAATTTCTTTACCTCCATTTTTATCATGTGCCTCGTATATTCCATTTTACAACTCTTACTTTTACAACATCAGTGTGACTCATCCTTTAATCAAAGGGAAGAGAAAACAAAGAGAAGGGAATTTGGCCAACATTTAACAAACATCATGATCTAGAATATTTAAAACGGCCAAAATCAATTGTTTTAATATTTTGTCATTATAAATCCATTTGTGTATGAGAACCCCAACAACTTCTGTAACTTTCACAGCTGGGACAGTTTGGCCTCTACTTTTTGTAGAGCCCTACTAAAGAGCCCTTCTGTAGAACACCTCTTCCTTCTATATTTATGCATTTGTTAGCTTATTTACTTTTACAAACTTCAGTTGGTAATTCACCACTCTTGTCTGAAAGTGTGTTGAATTCCTTCTCCCTTCCTTCAGAAAAGACCTGCCAGCCCTGTTTATCCACTGCTCTTATGAATCATACTGATTTAGTGTGTCCCTTCACTCATAACCTGTTCCTGTTGTGTGACATCAGAAGATGTTACATTAAGTAAGCAAGTGTAGCTCAATGCACGGAGAGGGAGGTGAGCTCATGCCGCACACTTCACCCAGGGTTGTTAAGTAATTCTTTTGTTAAACAATTTTTTACTGAAAAAGTCCATCAGTGAATTGGAACTTGACAAACTATACTATGACTATAACCGTTGCTTCTATGATAAATAGACATTGTTTTTCTAAAATCGATACCTCCCAGTTTGTTAACTTCCTTGTAGCAAGTCCTTCTGTGAGATCATCTGTCACACAGTATGTAAGAACAGTTCAAGTGAAGCACTGCATGCTACCCTGTGTGTAGCCTTTTAAGTGAGAGGGAACCAGTTGCCATAGTAAATACTCTCAGCTGAAATGCTTTAGGTTATTACTTGATTTAAAGTACTGGGAAATCATCAGTATCACTGTCCATTGCTCCTTTATAGCCTTACTTTTTAAGTTTGCACTCACCCCAAGTACTTTCCAGTTATCTGTTCTTGTTAGTCTCTTGAGTTTTCTTGCCCCTTGCTGTGTTGATTTTTGGTTATTATTTGCCAGTTCTATCATTGTGTTAGTTTCTATGTCTGTGGTCACAGTCCCAATTTCTTTACATTTTTGGAGTAGCCTTATATGAAGAAGTGAAGACCTTGGGTCAGCTTGAAAAAATATATTTTAATACTTTTGGGGTATAAAACCCAACAACGCAGTCCTTTTTTAGCAGTCTCAGTGTTTAGATATTCTCAGAAGGCATGACTATTGCAGAAACAGTTAATTATATGGGAACATATTTTGAATGGCCTTATGGGGATTCTTCCTCTTGTGACAGAAAATACTAAGTGGTGGTGCATCTGAAACAAAGTGGCTTATCCCTGCCATTAATTGCTGATAAATTTAAGGATGTAATACAAGTAAATTAAATTCCTCCTGACATTCTGTGTCATACTCCAAATAAAGTGCTGAAAGTATTATAGTGCACCTACTAACAGACCTGTTCTATATAATAACCTGAAAGATCCAGCTGTACTATCTCTATTGTACTTCTCCCACCAAATTAAACAACTTTTTGCTGCATTTTGATTGAGAATAAAGACCAGTTGACAGGTATGGCAAAATTCCTGAATTATTCAACACATGTAGTTAATAACAGGATTCCATACTAAACCAGGTACAGTAGTGCACACAGACCTTACCTTAAGTGACATCAAGAATAAACCAAACTGATTAATCTCCCAGCTAGCAAGGTTGTAATATATATATATATATATTTATTGTCATAGGCGTCTAATTCAGGGGTTGTTTAAAAACACAGAAGGTTAAGCACGGAATTATACCAGAAGATGTCAAGGCTCAATTATTAGATGCCTTAGTCTGTATAGAAACCTGTTGCTGATAATTTGGTTCACATCAAAAAGAAGAGCAGAACAATCTTAGCAGTTAAGCAGTTACAGTACTTCATATCCAGCCCATATTCTCAGTATAGAAACCAAAACCCTTTTTAGAAGCAGTTCAAAGGACCTTTTTTTCTGATGGGAAAGTGCAGTTAGTGTATCTATAGGAGATTTTGATGACCAATGCCTGGATCTGCCCTTTACCTCTTTCTCATTACCCTTGGGGAACAGTATGGGAAACTGTTACTTAGACAAGTAGCTTCTGAGACCATTTCACAAAGCTGCTTATAGAATTTTACCAGAACTTCACTGACATCATCACTAGTTGTCTCAAGTTACTTCACATACAAATTCAACAACCTTGAGATAACTTTCATCTCTTAATTGCACTAGTTCCAGAACATCATCATGATCCATTTTCTGAATCAGTAAAACTGATTAGTGATTACCTTCTTAACAAGAATGGGTCTCTACATTCATGAGAAGTTCTTCACATTTTTTGGTCATGTACATACATTTCCTCTTCACTTTTCCTTAATTCTGATGACAGCATCATGCAGTTAACCAATAGGTTTCCTACCTTACCAAAGTTATATATCAAACAACACACTGTATGAACAAAAAAAGCTTTAATTTGCTTAAACCTGGTGGCGCAGCTGAGGGGAATAACTGACCTCACACTACAAATTTGCAGAGTGGACATTAGTTATTGAACACCATTGTGTTACTAGTTCAGGCTCAAGTGATGTTTTAACAGACTTATTCAGACTGACCACCTTCATTTATTGGATCATATTAGGTAGTTCAGGATTTTACCAGTTGCCACCATTTACTCACCCGCGCAAGACAGTACAGAAGCTATGAAAATTCTGCCTTTGTGATGGAACTGTTGTAAGGGATGGTTTGGTTTGGTAGGTTTTTACACCACAGCAAGAGAATGGAGCAGTATAGTGTCACTAAACTGATTGTCATCTGAAGGTTTCAGCACTTAAAACATTTAGAGAGGAAAACAGAAAAGCAACATGAATAGCTTCCTGCCTTTCATGTGGTTAGAGGCAGGTGACTCCTTCCACTAATTTTATTTTGTTTTTTGTTTGTTCATTCATTGTATGCCCAGATGAAAGTGCCTGTCAAGACAGTATAGATATCTATCTGGTGGCTTTCAGCACTTGAATGAGCGAGTGCCAAAATATGGAGACAAATGGCTGAAAATTTGGACTTATACATAACTCCTAGATGTCATTTCTCTGAATATTACCTTTTCTCCAGGGTGTGGTAGTTTCTGAGTTGCTATATCTCTTGTTTTTAGCACTAGTTTACAGTGTTTTATTTCCTACAGTCTCCAGTTTCTTTATTTCCTCCTATTACAAATTCCTTTTTGTTGAAAAACTGAAAATTGGACTAGCTAAAGTAAAAAATAAAATGCAATGTTAGTTAAATCAATTCCCCTACAAAACTGCCCACTTTTCTTGTCTGTTAGATAGACTGCTGCTGTCAGCTAACATGTTTTCAATTCTGCGAGTGTTTTTTAGCCCAGTGCTTTAGGACTAGAAATTTTTCTTGTTTTCAAAGGACATCAAGTGATCAATTAGGAGAATTTTAGGGGAAGTATTCACATTTTTCCTGTCATTCCCAGTGCTCTCAGTCTTTGATCTTCAGAATTTGGTGCACTTTCTTTTATAGTATTGAATTCATTGGTAAAATTTGAAACATTTACAAATGACTTCATATAGGAACCTTGCATGGTTAATAACTGTTTCTTCATTTAAAAATAATTATTTTGATGAATTAAGATGATTCAGTATGTATTAATAATTAACATGGTTATTTTAAAGAAATTCTTAACTTTGAATGTGTATAAAACCCTTTCCATATAGAACACCATGAAATAAAGCATTTAAGATTGAAAATGAGGAATATTTCTCCTAATGAGGTACAGTTGAGAGGTATGGTCACTGCATGCAATTGTGATCCAGTGACTAGGTAAGTGTTCCCCCATTTTGCAGATTTTATAGATACATGGATGAAGAAGCCAGCTACCAGAGGCAGTCATCCTTACATGTGGCTATTTTGTACTCTACTCCCCAAGGTGCAGGGGACTGAAGCAGATGATGCCACTGGGGTGAGTGTGTACTTTCAGACATGTGCCAGCTCTCTGTTTTTGTGTTACTATGTTACTTAGCAGGGAAGAGCACTCATTATCAGCCATTTATGCTGCACCACCTGACCTGCTGCAAGTACCAGCCTTACAGCAACCTGAACCACCTCACTTCCCCATGTAGGATAGGCAAACTGATTTTGGCTGCTTACACCCCCCCCCCACACACACACACACACATGCACAAAGCTGATTTCTCTGACCAATGACTACCAAGCCAAACATGTGTTGTCTGGTACTGTGGTTAAGGCTTCATTCCCCTTTGTGGCAGAGACAGGCAGACAAAAATTTATTTTAAACTAAGTTTTGAGATTTTTAACAGTATCAGTGCATAGTGATATAAAACTTAAAATTCAAACTTTTTAACCAATGATGGCTGCCACTGAAAGCCATGGTAACAGCAATACTGTTGACACTTTATTTTTAGGTCCACCTTCTGTTCTCTCCTGCCCTATATACTTCATTATCACCATTCTCAGATTACTGCAGACAGTGCTCATTGGCAGTTGTGTTTACATTCTGAATTTTATAATTGCTATGTATTTTTCTACATGCTTTGTGTAAAACCATCACAGGAAAATTCAAAAATGAATGTCGTTATTCTCTTTTAATATCTACATAGACCTTTACTGTGAAACACCAAGATTGAAAAGATATTAAATACAATTGTGCTGCAATTTAAAAACTTAAAGTTTAAATGACCTTGGTACATAATGCCTTCTAGGGTAACAAAGAAGTTGAATAAATCTATGCCACACTTAATATAATAAAAGATGTTAAGTTGTCTATCTCGCCTTCATTCTTGCTGGTTGGAGATCAGAGCTGATCCTCAGCTCCGACTCGGCCATCTTCAATAGCTCAAGAGCTGTTTACTGGCTCGAGGCTACCCCTTATCCCATAATGCCTAGCGATAGCTACCCAGATCTCGTTTGCCACTTCAGCTGCAAGGGTGTTTTTTTCTTTCTCAGGCTCGTATATTTAGCTTTATGTGTAAACTTTCCTTCTAAATTTAAAATTTTTCTAGTATTTTTTTCTATATAGAATAGTTATACTTGCTGCTGTTATTTTTTCTTGTATCTCGCCTTGTGTTAGAACTCATTTAAGTTAAAGAGTTCTCCCCACCCCTCCCCCATCCCTAGGTTAGCCGTTTAACTTAGAGGCTCTCCTTTTTCTCCTTTTTTCTCTTATTGTTATAAAAAAAAATTTATTGTAGTTAGCATAGTACTGGTGTGTTTGTCTAAGTTAGTACTGTTTTTTGTGTCAGTAGTCACTTCTTAGTCCTCCTTTTTTTTAGTACAACATGTCTAAGGAAGCTAAGGTTTCTCGTTTTAAGAAGTGTGACTCATGCTGTCAGAAAATGTCTCTGACAGATGGGCACACTAGTTGCATCTACTGTTTAGGCGCTGTTCACCTGCAGGACTCTTGTTCTATTTGTCATGCTTTTAGTACAAGAGTCCTGCAGGAGCGTAAAAACAAACTAATTCTTAGGGGTCTGTTAAAACCCCAGGATTCACCGGCAAAGAGTTCACAGCCAGTGAAATCCCCAAAGTCCACTAAGCTGTCAGCTCCATTCTCGGAGCTGACTCCTTTGCTGGATTTACCTTCTAAGTTGGTTCCGGCTGGCACCGACAAGACAACCTCCCCGTCGGCTCCATCGGATGTTTTGGAGCCGTCACGGAGTCACAAGAGGCTGAGGTCCCCTTCCTTAGAGTCAGTGCATTCGGCTCCTCAGTCTCCATTGCTTCAAAGTGAGTGTAGCAACCGGTCCTCTCACTCCTCTCGGTCCTCTAGGCTGTCGGATCACGATGTGGAGAGAGTAGTCAGTAGGTTGTTGAGGTCGTAGGCACTAGCTAAATTATTGTCCAGCCCTCCTCAACAGGTATCGGCTCCATCCACTTCACTTGATATTCCTCCTCCAACTCCAATGAGTTCGGAGTCGGAGTTCGTTGGGGATCGGGTAGTGGAACCGTCGGCTCTGATATCCTCTTCAGTTCCGACCTCGGCTCTGATTATCTCGATACTTCCTTCGATCGAGAAATCTGGTTGCCAGAGCTTCCTCGTCAGCTCCAAGGGGGGGAGTGGCATTGGACCCTTGTCCGACCCCCTTCTCCCTCTCGGAGCTTCGGCGCAGGTGAGCTCGGCTCCAATATCGGCCTCGGAGCTGTCCCCCTCGGCATGGAGAAAGATTCCTGTTTCTTCGGAGCTGGAGCTCTCTCTTCCTCGAGATGGGGGTGCCTTTGATGTCATGCGGAGTGTGCTGTCCCCTGAGTCAGCTACACTACCGGCTCCACCGACTCCATTCTCTATAGTGTCTTTCCTAAACTCTGCTCCTCCTCCAGACCCCAAGCATAGGGAGCTGATGGTCCAGGACACCCCACTGGGTGTTTCCTCTTCTTCTGAGGTCTCTCCTGGTCTCTCAGAGGAGCCCCCTCGGAAGAAGAAGTGCAAGAGAAAGCACATTGACTCCCCCGGAGTCTTGTCACTTCTGATATGGACTTAGATGATTCAGAAGGGTCCCCAAGATCCCTCTCTGAAGATGTTTAGTTTATGACATCCTTGAAATGCTTAGGCAGAGGGGGAACTGGACTCCCCTAGTCCCTACCGAGGATGAGTCCATATTCCTGGATGCCTTTGGTTCCCGACCTTCCACCTCCTGAGTTTCTCCGCCTTTCGATCCAGTCATGTCTGTAGTTGCTCAAAAGGCTTGGTCAGCTCCGGACACAGCGGAACCAACTCTAGGGAGACCAAATAAGTTCATTACAGCCCCCCAGGATAAGCAGTTTCTTTCTAAGGGTGTGCCCATTGATGCCATGGTGGTAGCAGCCGCCACCAAAAAAGAGATGGCAGAGACCTCTTCATCTGTTCATCCTCCTAACAAGGAGTCAAGGACAATGGACAGATACGGAAAGCGAATGTTTGCTTTAGCGACCTTCTCCATGAGTTCCCTGAACTACTTATGTCACTTTGCTCGTCTTCAGATGGATCTCCTAAAAGAGCTAGGAGATACCCTTCAAGATCCTACAGCTGAGGGAGTTCAATCCAGAGTAACTTCCCAGCTAGCGACTCTTAATTCCATAGTCAACTCCTCCATGAGGCTCATTTCCTATGCTGCCGATGGAGCGAGTAGAGCCGCGGGCACTGCTGTGGCCCTCAAGAGGCATGCTTGGATGCAGCTGTGTAATTTTGCGGAACCCTTTCAAGCGTCCTTCACCAACACCCCTTTTGATGGCTCCTTTCTCTTTGGGCCATAGGTGAAAGACACTTTGACTAGGTGGGAGCAAGAAGGCAAGACTCTCTCTACCATGGGAGTCCATTTTTCCACTCCATCAAGACCTTTCCCCAAGGGTCAGAAGAGTGGGAAGATGTGGTTCCGCAAATCTCAGGGAGCCTTGCCTGACACACGTAGTGATTTTTCCTCCAAAGGCAGAGGGGGAAACAACAGTAATCAACGCCACCCTTGTGGCAGGGGGGGGTCCGCAGAACCAGGTCAACAGAGAATCCTTCTCTGACAAGCTCTTCCAGCATCCCTGAAGGGTTGCCCGGCTGCTCACCTCTGGAGGCAGTCGGGGGAAGACTTTCGCTGTACCCAAAAGCCTGGCAAAATTTAACAAGAGACAGATGGGTACTGTCCATTATATCCGGAGGTAACAAAATTCCCTTCCATCAAACCCCCTTACAGTCAAAGAAGGCCCTTCCAGATGTTCCACCCAATCTGAGGGAGCAAGCAGTTATAGAAGTTTCAAAACTGCTAAGAAAAAGAGCCATCCAAGAGGTCCCCGCATAGCAGCTCGGATCCGGAATTTACTCAAGTACCAAAAAATACAGGGGACCAATTCTGGATCTCAGTAGATTAAACAGATCTGTAAAAAGAACAAAGTTTCAGATGGTCACGCTACAGTCCATTCTACCCTTTCTGGTCAGGACAATTGGATGTGCTCAATAGATCTTCAGGATGCGTACTACCATATCAAGATGGACAGATGTTCCAGGAGATTTCTTCGCTCTTGGGTGGGGGCCAGTCATTACCAGTTCAGAGCTCTGCTCTTTGGTCTCACCACAGCCCCCAGGGTGTTCACCAACTGTATGGCAGTGGTCACGGCTCACTTGAGATGTCAAGGATTCCAGGTGTTTCCATATCTAGACGACTGGCTCCTCACTGCTACCACCAGGCATCAACTCCTACAAGCACGGGATTACACAATCACTTTTTGCACCCAGCTAGGTATTACCATACATTTCCAAAAATCTGCCTTGTTGCCTTCTCAGTCTATCACTTACATAGGAGCAGAATTAAACACAAAGGAAATGTTCGCAAGATTACCACTGGAAAGAGTGTCCACTGTTCGTCAACAAGTGCAAGTTCTAATGCAGAGCAAGAAGATACAAGCCAAATATGTCCTTCAAACTCTAGGCTCCATGGCAGTTGCCATTGTCTTTCTTCCATTGGCGCGCTTCCTTATGAGGATTCTTCAGTGGCTTCTTTTCACACAGTGGTCTTTCCAAGAGCTACCCATGTCTCACATGATCATGATTACAGAAGCATGCAAAAGGCACCTTTCCTTGTGGATGGTCTCCTCACTAGTGACTCAGGGCAGACCCTTCATTCAGCCCACTCCGGTAGCCACAGTGACCACAGACACCTCCCTGATAGGGTGGGGGGGCATTATCTGGGCAGGACAGTCCAAGGCACTTGGCAACCTCTTGAGTACCATCTGCACATAAATGTCCTAGAGATGAGAGCCATGCTGCTAGCGTTGCAAGCCCTTCAAGACTCTTTTCCTTCCAGGACCATTGCGATCCAAACAGACAATATGTCAGTAGTGTGTTACATCAACAAACAGGGTGGGACCAAATCTTACCCCTTGTGTTGAGAAGCACTCAGACTGTGGCAGTGGGTGATTTCCTCCCAACATTTTCTAATTGCGACGCACATCCCTGGGAGATCCAACGTCATAGCGGACAGGCTCAGCAGAGCTATCCTCATGCCTCACTAGTGGTCTCTGAATCAGAAAGTTGCGGACCTGATCTTCCGCAAATGGGGACAGCCTTGCTGTGATCTTTTTGCCACCCCATTCAACAGCAAATGCAGCAACTACTTCTCCTACTTCTCCCTCCTTCCGTTTCCAGGTCACCTACCCATGGATGCTCTAGTCCACGATTGGCCTCAGGGACTCCTTTATGCATTTCCTCCCTTTCCTCTTATACCAAGACTCATACAGAAAGCAAAGTTGTTGGGTTGCAAAATGATCCTCATTGCCCCCTACTGGCCTCGACAGATTTGGTTTCCGTTCCTACACCTCTAACTTCTCGATCAGCCCTGGACTCTGGACCCGATTCCAGATCTACTGGTTCATCAATCAGGCGGGTTGCATCAGTCCCTTCAGACTCTGCAGCTCACAGCTTGGTTGCTCCACTTCCAACCCTAGCCAGGCTCCCTAGCATTTCCCCTACAGTCCGTGAGATTATCGTTTCCTCACATAAGTCCACCACCAGGACTATTTATGCTAGCAAATGGAAACGTTTTTCTTATTGGGATGAGTCTAGGAATGTGAATCCCTTCTCAGCCCCAGTCCATGAGATCCTAGAGTTCCTAGCACAACTGTTTCACTCTGGAGCCGCTTCCGCTACCATTAGGGTGCAATTAGCAGCCATTTCTAATTTTCACATTGGGTTACAGAATTCAAGCATCATGTCTCACAAGCTCTGTAAAGCTTTTTTGAGAGGGGCATCTCTTCTTAGACATCCAGTGAGAGACCCCCCCTCCTCCCTGGGACCTTAATCTAGTCCTAACGTCCTTAATTTTGTCTCCTTTTGAACCAGCAGCATCATGCTCCATCAAATTTCTCTTTTGGAAAACACTCTTTCTGGTTGCTATTACTTCAGCCAGATAAGTCTCAGATGTGTCTGTCCCCCTTATCTGGTTTTTCATAGGGATAGAGTTTCTCTGAGGACAAATCCTTCATTTCTTCCCAAAGTCTGCTCTGAACATAACTTAAAGCAATCTATAGATCTCCCCGTTTTCTTCCCCAGTCAAAGCAACAAGGCAGAGTACAGACTTCACCAATTGGACGTGCACAGGCAATTGTGTTTTTACCTTCATAGAACTAAAGAAATAAGAAAATCAGACCAATTGTTTCTGTCTTGTGCCTTAAACAAACAAGGTCTCCCACTTTCCAAGGTTACTTTATCCAGATGGCTATCCCATACTATTTCATTTATTTATCAGTCACGGGATAAGGAATTACCATCTAAACCAAAAGGTCATTCTACTAGGGCATTAGCCACCTCTGTAGCTTTCCAGTCTAGGTTGCCCATGGATTCCATATGTGCAGCTGCTAGGTGGGCAAATCCTCATACCTTTATTTCTCATTACAAGGTGGATATGGTCTCCCGGAGCAGAGCTGATTTTGGTTCCACTGTTCTGAAGAGTCTGTTCCACTGAGCCACCCAAGATTTTAGGTGCTAGGGATGCTGTCCCAACCAGCAAGAATGAAGGCAAGGTAGACAACTTAACATAAAGAAGTTATGTACCTACAATAACGTTCCATGTTAGTTGTCTTCATCTCGCCTTCTTTCTTGCATCCCGCCCTCCGTCCCATTGTCCTAGTGGATCGAGAGGAGTCCCTTTTTACTGACTGAGTATTCTTTGTTTCCCTCTATTGATTTAGAGGATATGGGAGGTATAAGTCAACCAGTTCTTTTGACTGGTTTATTCTCTTGTTATGTCTGGAGTTAGCTATTTCAAACGAGATCTGGGTAGCTATCGCTAGGCATTATGGGATAAAGGATAGCATCAAGCCAGTAAACAGCTCTCGAGCTATTGAAGATGGCCGAGTCGGTGCCGAGGATCGGCTACGATCCCCAACCAGCAAGAAAGAAGGCGACATGAAGACAACTAACATGGAACATTATGGTAGGTACATAACTTCTTTTTTTTCACATTGTGTACCTTAACTGAACTGTAATTTACTTTTACAAAACAAACTAAATCTTCACATAAAAGTGTTTCAGTTTATTTTATAGTTCAAGCCACATGGATGCAAAGTTTTAAATTTCAGAATGTATATGCATTCCCTAATATTTTTAATGTCCACAAATTGTTTCTTGCTCCAGATTTGTTCTAAAAATGTATTGAAATTTGCTTTTTGTATGTTGTTTATTTCGGAAACATGTTGCTGTTGGGCTATCCACATTGTATTAAACATTTCTTAAGTGCTTTAAAATCCTAGTTTTTTCCTTTATTTTATTCCTTTTTCCTGGGCCCTTTTTCATTCTCAGACTGCCAATCATTGAGTCTCACTGTGTCAGACTGAAGCCCATTCATTCCCATAGGGTTTGAACCTTTTTCTCTACATCCAATCCCCCAGGGCAAGAGCCATCAGTAGGAGCCACATTGTCCAAGCAGACTTTGAAGTGTTTGCTGCTCTTGCTGGCATCTCAGCCACTAGAGAATTTTGGTGTGACTAGTCCTAAATCCCTAATCTTGGGTAGTGGCATAGGTCCCTCATCATCATAGGTATTACCTGTGTTCCCCCAGTAGTTAATGTTGTGCTTCCATATGTACAACCAATAAGGGCTGCCATCACTGGCTTGGGTAGCCAGGACCACATTATCCCTGTACTGGTCCCCATCTGTATGACTCTGTTCCTGCCCTCCAGTGATTACTGTTGACTAAGAATAGAGAGAAATATATTCCCCACCAGATAGCTAGGCATGTCCACCCTCTCCTGTTATGCCATCAATTCCCAGTCTGTTAATTGAACCCAGGTCCCTTAGGTCACAGTCAGGGCTTTACCACTGTGTGCCACTGGCATGGCATTATATTCCTTTTGGATTTACTTATGTATGACATGGGGCAAAATCACTAATTGCATAAATTACTCCATCAGAAAATGATAGTTTATGTCTGAGTTAAACATTTTTAGCCTGAAACTGAGCACTGCATCCCGTTTCATAAACTCATATGTGCTGCAGTGATTGCAAGGAAGGTTCCCCACTCTGAGTGATTCACAAAATACTTTTTTAAACACCTTTATTTAACTATTAGTTGTGATATAGACAAACCTACATTTATATCATTTATATAAAAGCAATTGAACCATACTAAGTTCATATTTACAAGCAATATACATCACATATACTGCTATATATATATATATATATATATATATATATATATATATATATATATATATGTGTATATAGTCTGAGCAACAATGCACAAAGTGTTCAATTCCTGCCTTCTCTTAAACCTCCTTCCTCCTCCAAATCATTTTTCTGCATACATTGTTCCTGCAATTTACATTTTTTCTATGTAGTCTACTCCTACCCTTTTCAAAAGATCCCACTTCCTTTTCTTTTATCTCTGTCACAATATTCACTACTTAAAGTATAGTTGGTTTAGACTTTGATTTCCATTTTCTAGTAATTGCTTTCTTGGCAGCCACCAGAATTAAATATAACAAGGCCTTACTATGTATAGGCAATTCAGATCCAGTATCCCAGCCAAAAAAAAAGACATTTTCGTAATTACACTCATTTGCTTGCCCAGTATTTCTCATAGAGTACTCTGCAGGGATTTTTTTAAAGTCTGGTGACTCATTACACTCTGAGAACATATCCTCCCAGATATAAGTTTCTTCCGCATTATACCCCCAACCTTTGCAATCCACCTGAGGAAATTTTTTTTCAGTCTGCTTGGGGTATAAAAGTGTCTATGTGAACACTAAATCTTCTAGATTTTGTTGTATATTTGGGAGCCATACATGCCCCCTTCCAATGTTTCTTTATGAATTGCTTACCTAATCTCTCTTCCTGATCTTTTCTGAACTCATCTGACTGATTCCTTTAGATAGAATGCATTGTTTTATATACCCTACTAATATCCCTTTTCTAATAGCAGCTTCTGTTCCATATTGAATTAAAAACTCAATCAGTGCAGGTCTTTCATGTAGAATTCCCCTATCTCTTTCTCTTTGTCTATACTCTGATATCAATCCCTGATAATGAAATCATTCTCTATCCTACTATCCAAATGTTTTCATGGCTTTTTCCTGTTCTGTTTCCTTTCCTGTATTTGTTCCTGATACCTTGGTTCCTTTGCCAGCTTCCTCCAATAAATTTTAGCCCCCTATTGCCTATTTTCTGCACCCCTAATTGCAGCCATCCTTATTGGCAAAATCTCCTTCATCCATTCCTCTGTTTAATTCTAAGTAAACTTTCTGCTACTGTATAATATTCTTTATGACTAAGGATCTGCATCCAAAACCTGTCTCTGTCCTTATTCCTTGAATTACACCCCCCTCCCCGCTTCATCCTAATTACTTTCTACTTTGAATGATAGCATTCTGCTTTTGTTATGTATAAGAGACTTAACTGTATACCTCTAAAATATCTCTTCAAATCAGGTAATCCTAAACCTCCTTGTTCTGTTGGGAGGATCAAATTATCCAACATCATCCTTGCCCTCTTCCCCTTCCAGATAAAATCCTTCAACTCTTTATTAATATCCACAACTTCTCCACTGGTTGATAAATATATACCTGACCTGTGCATAAAATTAAATAGACTAAATACATTTTTACTGCTTGTATCATATATATATATATATATATATATATATATATATATATATATATGTATGTATATATATATATATATATATATATATATATATATATATGCATATATATATATATATATATATATATATATATATATATATATATATATATATATATATATATATATATATATATATATATATATATATATATATATATATATATATATATATATATATATATATATATATATATATATGGATCACATTCAGTTAACCAAAACACAAATCACCGACACCAACAGACAGACAACACAAAATACCGACAATACACACAACCATACATGCACTAACAGAACCCAAACCCTAACCCAAAGGTCCGACACAACCGACACTTACCCTACCCGCACCTAACCCTAACTCACTTAACCCACCCCTAAACCCACAGTCCGTCACTATCACACACACCCTACCTGCACCCTAACCCTAACTCACTTAACCCACCCCTAAACCCACAGTCCCTCACTATCGCACACACACCCTACCTGCACCCTAACCCTAACTCACTTAACCCACCCCTAAACCCACAGTCCCTCACTATCGCACACACACCCTACCTGCACCCTAACCCTAACTCACTTAACCCACCCCTAAACCCACAGTCCCTCACTATCGCACACTTACCTGTCCGCTCCCTAACACAAAATCCCTCACTCTATCGCACACTTATCGAGTCCGTCAGGTTCTCACCTTGTTGGTCATCTGCGTTGTCGGTGTTTTCGACCCGTCAGATTCCGTGTCGGTGAAATGCGATTTCGGGCATCTAAAGGTGATCCATATATATATATATATATATATATATATATATATATATATATATATATGTGTGTGTGTGTATAGGCCAGAGCTGCTAAATTCTCATTTTTGTAATATATTTCCTTTGGTCTTTTCCCACATATCCTTAGCTGCCATTGTGATGATGTGAGGTATTGACAGTCATGCCATGAGAAGTAGGGCAGTGGATTTGTAACATATGCCAGCACAGCTAGCTGGAATTTTGTAAAGAATTACATGTCATTTAGGATCATATGATCATAGGAGGTTACTAGGCTATTGGCCCTGCGGGCCTTATAAGCCTAGCCAAGAGTTTAGTCCATGTTTAGACAAGTCGGCACCCATCAAACTGATTATACAGATGCTTGTGTTGAAAAAATGTATTTGGAAAGTTGCTTGTGATAAAAATGCACCAGCAGTGTGTCCTGCTGGACAGAAAAAGAAGTACACTTGTATGTCAGACTACATTATAACTAGTGAAATTAATATTATAACAGAGGATTCTGGAAGAGAAGAGGTTAAGCTCAGTCCAGCTAACTTTGAAAACTAGTGTGAAATTAAATGTCTTAATTTTGGCTGTAAAGATTGTATCTTACAGTTCTGATTGCAGCAAGAGGCAAAATGTCTGGGAAAACAAATACTAGGAAGCCTTCTGTATTCTCTTTAGCAGTGAACTAATTGCTACTCTGGAAGGGTAAAAGTTTGAAATTGTTTTATGACTTCTAGAAGCTGCAAGAGATCATAGCAAAGCTCTATGTATGTGTATTATTGACACAAATGTGCAGGATTCTGTGTAGTATGGGCACCAGAAGTCAGATGAGCAGATACATGTTATGTCATTCTGTAATCTAGGCTGAAGTTTTAATACTAGATGAGATTGAAGTCTCAGAGCAGTCTATATTTTGGAACCTGACAAAGAAGGACCCCTTACCTACTTCATCTTGCCCTGCTTTAATAAGTGAACCAGGGAATAGTAATTCTTTAGATCACTCAGGAAAATATAGTGACATTAGTTAAGTTCTCTTTTTCTGCATATGTGTGAATATATTCATTAGTGTTCTTTTAATATTTCTTGTGATTGAAACTCTGGTCTTTTTTGTAGGTATATATTCTGTATTTTCATGTTCTTTTATTATTTACTATAAAATATATTTAAAATTTTCATTGTGGCTGGTCCTTTAGAGAAAATTTTAATCTTTGAGAGCACTCATAGCTATTTAGTGACTATGTGGCCACTCTTCAAAGCCTTACTGCATTGGCCAAACACTACAATTGATTTTGATATTAATTTCACTCAGTGTAATTGAATACCCTTGTAAGAGCCTTAGAGTAGTTGGCTTTGGAGTGCCTGGTGGCAGTGTAGCTACCTTATAGTCTCCCAAAGTGTGTATGTGTCAGCTGCTTGGAGCAGGAACACAAAGCACTGGTTTCACAGAGAGGGTACTGGAATACTTGGCTTGGACACATGGCTAAGGACTCAACTGTACAGCTGTGCTAGTGGGTAGTCTTATTGGGAACCTGGAGAGAGAGAGAGAGAGAGAGAAACCCAGACCTCAGACTGAGTGTTTTCTCTGTGTGCTCTTAAGGGAAATTGTGCTTGATGCAGAGAGCTGCATCTGGAAATACTGTGTGTATCCGTTTTTGCAACAAGTGAATGTCCCTCTCCAATGTCAGTGGTGAGGATTCAAGCTCCTTGATTACTGGCCCAAAGAGGGAATGCCACATATTGGTGAGCAGTGGTGTGGATATTAATTGAACGTCTGTAGCCTGTAGGCTCTTGTCACTGAAGGTGTGTGTCTTCTCAGCAGCCATAAGGTAAATATTCAGAGTTTTATTATTACAGCAGTTTTAGCTATTTATTTATTTGTTCATTTATTTTAGTCAGGGAAAGCAGGCTAAAATGTTAGCAGAGGATTGTGGAAAGCTGACAAAGAACCAGTCAGCTAAGGTGTATGAAGCTAAAGGACTGGTGCATGCCAACCTGACTAAAGAGGAAATTATTTCAGCCTTAGTCGCAGCTCAGACCAGCAACTAGGAGGATAACCAGTCTAGTGATGGGAATTTGCAGCCCACAGAAACACGACAGTTCCACTTTTCCTCAGAGGACATACAAATCCTTCTGGAGTTACTGAGACTTGAACTGGAGGCTAAACGTTTGAAATTAGAATCAGCAGAGAGACTGCAGCATCTGGAGGCAGAAGAAAAGGAGAAACAGATGGAATTAGAATCAGCAGAGAGACTACAGCATTTGGAGGCTGAAGAAATGAGAAACAGTATCAACATTAGAGGGAGATGCTGAGTCTTCACCAGGGTCATGGAGGTAGTGGGGAAGGGAATAACCGAACACCAGAGCATGATCATTTTGATAGTTGTATTCATATATTTGAAAGGGTATTTAAACAGTATAATGTTTACCAATGGCTTTGGGCATAGTTCCTGACCCCCATACTCAATGGTAAAGCTGTAACTGCTGTTTCTAAATTGTCTGATATTGATTGTTTAAATTATGATAGAGTAAAATAATGTTTAAAAGAATGCTTTAAATTAACACCTTAAGCTTACAGAAAAAAAGTTTCAAGAGCATAGATGCTAGGCAAATGAAAGTCTGTGTTATTATATTGCTGAATTAAGCACTTATTTTCATAGGTGGGTGAGTGGGTGTCAGTTCAGCACTTTTGAAAGGCTGGCAGCCCTTTTGGTGAAGGGACAAGCTCTTAGCACTTTGCCTGAGGACATGAGAATATGGTTGGCAAACTGAGAGTGTAACTCACCAGATGAGCTGGAGAAAAAAGGGATCTCTACTTAGCAAGCAGGACATCCCTGCACAGTAAGGGGATACCCAGTGCTGCACATGGATATAAAGAAACCCATGGGGTAGCTTAAACCACCCCAACAGAGCCAACTGGCAACAAGGGAAGCCACTACTTCAGGTACACAGCCAGGATCAAGGGTTAAATGTTTTAAAAGAAACCAGTGGAACCATGTATCATATAGATACCCACAGAAGCAAGCTGGGGAACAAAAGATGCAGGAGCCAGCAAATGGGGATAACAGTATGCCAGTGGTAAGTTGTCTGGAGACAACAGGGATACCAAATTATCACCAGAGTTTATATCCAATCTTATTGGATGGAAAATAGGCCACTGCTTAGAGAGAGAGAGACAGCCTCTGACATAACTACTGTGAAGCATGCAATGGATAAGAGGAGCAGTACTTGCTTGGGCAGTCCACTTCAGTCAGAGCTTTAGGAGGCACCCCATTCCAAATGCCTTTGCCCAGAGTTCACCTTGACTAGGAGGGTGGAAACGGAAGCAGGCAAGTAGGTGTGTTTGAGGATATCCCTGCAGACATCTTGATAGGGAATGTTTTTGATAATGCAGTACATTGTGTGCATGCTGTTACATGCAGTTAGGCTTGGAGACATGCATGTGGATCTGATAGCCTGAGGGAGACCTAGACAGACCCCACACCTGAAGCCAGGACTGATGAGGTGGCTTTTTCAGAGAGGGAGCTACCCTGTAGCAGTGAGGCTGAAGGTGAGCCACTGCTGCTGGAAGGTACTGATGGTCCCTTAGACAGAGTGACTGCAAGGGCAGAAGGGAGTGGTAGTACCCAGATTGATAGTGAGGCACTGCTGTCAGAGGATACCAGACTTCCTGTGGAAAGAGAGCTGGGAAGACTTACACAGATAGACCTGAGACAGGCTCAGCTCTCTGATCCTTCACTAAGAGGCTTGAGAGAGTTCACTATGGAGGTACTTGATTCTCAAAGCAAAGGGGAATCTTTATACATGAACAAAGGGTTACTGTATAGAGAGTGGACCCCTGAGGGAGGGCTAGAGGGTGAGGTAATAAAGCAGTTGGTAGGACCTAGAGCCTATTGACTGGGACTTCTAGCCATAGCCCCCATGACATTCCTTTTGCAGGACATTCGGGCATAAAGTGTACCAAAAGGTGTATTATGCAGATGTTTTAATGGGCTGGAATTGCAGGGGATGTAACGGGGTGCTGGAGGACCTGTGAGCAGTACCAAAAAGTAGGCAAGGCAGGAAACAAGTTCAAGGCTCCTTTGATGCCTTTGCCTGTGATTGAGGAACCATTTCAGAGAGTAGCTGTGGATATTGTGGGGCCACTGAGTACCCCAAATTCTACAGGGAAGTATATCTTGGTGGTAGTAGGTTATGCTACTAGATACCCGGAGGATGTGGCTGTCCTATCCATTGAGACAGAGAAGGTGGCAAATGCTTTGTTAGAGATTTTTGACAGGTTTCCTGATAGAAATACTGACTGACAGCGGTGCCAATTTTCATGTCAGTTCTGCTGGCTTGTCTGTGGGAGAGCTGTGGGGTGAAGCACCTAAAGAATGCCCCCTACCACCCAAAGACTAATGGTCTTGTGGAGAGGTTAAAATCGACACTAGATGCCATGCTACGCGTATTTGCAGACTAGTTTCAGAGAGAGAGAGAGAGGGACAAATATTTGTCCCATCTGCTGTTTGCATACAAAGAGGTACCCCAGGAATCCACAGTTTTTTCAGATTTTGTGTTGCTGTATTGGCACAGGGTGAGGGGGCCTTTAGATTTGATTTGTGATGAGCGGGAGGTGAGTGTGAATCCCACAAGGAGTCTGTTGTGGCATATGTCCTAAACCTCAGGTAAAGGCTTAGGGAACTCATGGAGTTGGCCCAAAAAATAACAGGAGTCCAACAGCAGAAAAAGGTCTGGTATGACAGGAGTGCTTGAGCCCAAGATTATGCTGTGGGACAGCAGGTTATGGTTTTTATTCCTGTCAGACAGAATAAGCTGCAGGCAGCTTGGGAGTGACCCTTCAAAGTGGTAAGTAATATCAGTGATGATAACTACATGGTAGCACTGCTAGACAGGAGCACAAATTGTACTATGTTAACATGGTGAAATCTTACCATAATAGGGAGGCTGTTGTGCTAAATATTTGATATAGGAGGCAGGAAGAGTCTGAGAGGGAACTATGGCTGCATCAAGCCATCCAGCAAAATGCCAAGTTGTTAAGGGGACCCTAGGGTTGCAGGCATAGATGACAGTGCAGCACTGTAGTGGAGTCAGCAATACTAATGCAGATGGGTTCTCAAGACAGGGCTTGGGTTAATGTATTCCCGGACAAGCCATTCTTCTCAAGCAAGATTTCAAGGGTCACTTGAAAAACTAGCTTGAGTCTTCAAAGGGGGGGAGAAAAGCGGTGATGTGCGGTATTGCTAGCTATGTCAGGAGAAGTAGAGCAGTGGATGTGTAATATATGCCAGCACAGCTAGCTGGAATTTTGTAAAGAATTATATATAATTTGTATATCTAGCTGATTTGTACAGATGCTTGTGTTGAAAAATGTATTTGTAAAGCTACTTGTGTTAAAAATATGCCAACATTGTGTCCTGCTTGACAGAAAAAGAAATAGACTTTTTTGTCAGACTATATTATAACTATTGAAATTAATATTTTAACACAATATACTGGAAGAGAAGAGGTTAATCTCAGTCCAGCTAACTTTGAAAATTAATATGAAATTAAATTACTTAATTTAGGCCATAAAGATTGTATCTTACAGTTCTGATCACAGCCAGAGACAAAATGTCTTGGAAAACAAGTACTAGGAAGCCTTCTGTATTGTCTTTAGCAGTGAAGTAATTGCTACTATAAAAGCTATCCTGCTAGATAAAAAAAACTTTTATATCCAACTACAACAAACTAAGCAAAGAAATCCACAAAAATGTTGGTCCAGCATCAACAAACTCCTACACCCAGGCCAATCTATAACACCTATCCCACAATGCTCTAACCAAGACAACCCAACACAAACTGCCAATGCCTTTAATTCTTTCTTTACAAATACCATTCAAATACTAGCTAAGCAATTATCTCCAACTTCCCCTAATCTAACCACCTCTTCAACTTACCCTATTCCATTATTTCAGCTAAAACCAGTTCCTACATCCTTCATTTCCTCTCTTCTAGAAAAACTGAAACCTACTACCCCCTCTGCTGACCATCTACCTGCTGAGTACCTGCAAAAAGGTGCCAAAGCCATAGCCCTCCCCATTTCCATACTCATAAACAGAACTATAACCGAAGGAAATATCCCATCTATCTGGAAAATCTCACACATCATCTCCCTTCATAAAGGTGGTAACTCCATTGACATCTCAAACTATAGACCAATAGCCTTACCCTCTCCACTGGCAAAAATAATGGAAAAATGTGTCCATAAGCAAGTACTCACCCATCTAATTGATAATAACTTACTTGCCAACTGTCAACATGGATTTAGACCTAACCACAGCACCACCACAGCCCTTCTCTCCTTCACAGACTGTATAAATTCTAACCGTAATAACAATACCCTTTCCTCCTCTGTCTTCATTGATTTATCTAAGGCTTTTGATATGGTTAATCACCAGCTCCTTATTGAAATACTTAAATCTCTTTCTCTTGATACTCTAGCATTACAATGGTTCAAATCCTACTTAGAAAATAGACAACAAGCAGTACTATGGGAAGGTAACCTATCTTCTCACCTCCCTATTTCCCTTGGTGTCCCCCAGGGCTCCATTTTAGGCCCATTGTTATTTTCCATTTTCATTAATGACCTCCACCTAGCAATCCCACATGCTACCTGCATTCAGTATGCAGATGACTCCACTATTATTTGCTCAGCTAATACCCCTACCGAGCTACAATCCCTTACACAAAATGCATTTAACACAGTGGAACAATGGTTTTTAAACCGCTTGCCTTTTACTTAACCCTAAAAACTAAACTCCTACTTTTTACTCCTACCGTAGGTCTGCCCTCTTCACTTTACCCTTACATCCAACAATGGGACTCTCATATCTCCTGACATAACCACCAAACTTCTTGGAATAACCATAGATAATAATCTAAACTTTGACACTCATACTAACATCACTATAAAAACAGTAAATAATAAACTGGGATCCCTTTACAGAATCAAACCCTTCCTCACTCCCTCAACCAAAATCGCTATAGCTAGAACTCATTTAATCACTACCTTACTCTATGCCACACCCATATACACCAATCTCACAAAAAATAACCTAAACAAACCTGCTACTGCCTATCACTCCATTGCTAGATTTGCCACAGGATCTCCTTTTAGAACACATCACTGCAACAATCTAAAACAACTAGGATGGCTAGAGTTTCAAAACCAGATACTATCTCAACAACTCACTTTTATCCATAAGAGCTTGTACTACCCCACCTATACACCTATACTGACTACCCTCATTACCCCCTATAACAATCTTAAGAACCTACGCTCCTCCAATAAGCCACTTATTACTATCAACAAATTCAACAACTCAGCTGGAGATTCTTTGTTTTCTAACTCCATAGGAAAACACTAGAACAAACTTCCCTCTGAACTCCTATCTCTGACCTCCACAAGACTCTTTAAACTAAAAATAAAACAATTTCTCAGTTCTCACTGGCTTTGTCCTTGTACTAACCCTGACTAAATGTCTTCTCTGCTCCTAACAAGAGTATATTCCACCAATTTACATACTCTTGCTGCTTCCTATATACCTTTATCTCACTGTATCATATGATACATTTCTATAATTTATCAACAGTATATACTTTCTGTTATCCTGCTTCCAATTGAAAACTACTAATTTGTTTTTATTTCTATTGCATTGCATATCACCTCAGCACAAGCTAGGTATCCTTGTAATGTCAACTGTACCTAATCTGTATGTCTGTAATCTGTTTAGACCCTTTTTTAATTATCATTATAATTCTTCGAATTTGAGACAATTATTACAGTCATATATTGTGTATGTGAATGGCTGTAACTGTTTAGAGCTATTTTACTACTGTTATTCTGCTTTGAACTTATTATTTTTTACTGTATAAAATTTTCTGTGTTGGAGCTTTTCTCCCCGGGCCTCTACTGAAAATGGATTTTATTCCAGTTAGACTAGCCCGGTCAACAAATGTAAAATAAATGTAAAATAAAAAAAATAAAAAAATACTCTGGAAAGGTAGAAGTTTGAAATTGTTTTATGACTTACAGAAGCTGCAACAGATCTTAGCAAAGCTCTATGTGTGTGTATTATTGACATATGTGTGAGATTCTGGGTCATTTGATCAGAATGGGGGAAGTATGGCAACCAGAAGTCAGATGACCAGATGTATGTGATGTCATTTTGTAATCCAGGCTGAAATTATTTTAATAGTAGATGAGACTGAAGTATCAGAACAGTCTGTTTTTTGGAACCTGACAAAGAAGGACCCCTCACCCATTTCATCTTACCTTGCTCTAGTAACTGAGTAAGGGAATACTAATTCTTTAGATCAGTCAGGAAAATATAATGGCATTAGTTAAGTACTGTTTTTCTGTATCTGTGTGAATCTATTCATCTGTGCTGTTTTAATATTTCCTGTGGCTGAAACTGTTGTTTATTGTAGATAGATATTCTATATTTTCACATTCTTTTATTATATATTATTAGATATATTTAAACTTTTCATTGTGGCTGCTGGTCATTTAGAGGCTATATTAATCTTTGAGAGTACTCATAGCTATTTGGTGACTCTGTGGCTACTCCTGAAAGTCTTACTGCATTGATCAAACACTACCATGGGTATTAATATTAATTTCAGTCAGTATAATTGGGTAGTTTTGTGAGAGCCTTAGAGTAGCTGGCTTTGGAGTGTCTGGTGACAGTGTAATTATGTTATAGTCTGGGCAGAAGGGGGCATAGATAATAAATCTGTGCCAGCCTTTCCCAGGTGTGTTTTTGTGTGTGTGTGTGTGTGTGTGTGTGTGTGTGTGTGTGTGTGTGTGTGTGTGTGTGTGTGTGTGTGTGTGTGTGTGTGCAAATCAAATTTCCATGAGTGTGTGTCAGCTGCTTAGAGCAGGAACATGAAACACTGGTTTCACAGAGAGGGTGCTGGAGGACTTGGCTTTGACACTCAGCTGAGGACTTAACTCCACAGCTGTGCCAGTAGGGAGTCTTATTGAGAACCTGGAGAGAGAGAGAGAGAGAGAGAGAGAGAGAGAGAGAGAGAGAGAGAGAGAGAGAGAGAGAGAAACCCAGACCCCAGACTGAGTGTGTTCCCTGTCTGCTCTTAAGGGAATTTGTGCTTGATGCAGAGAGCTGCATCTGGAAATACTGTGTGTATCTGTTGTTGTTCCAAGTGAACGTCCCTCTCCAGTGTCAGTGGTAAAGATTCAGGCTCCTCGATTTCTGGCCCAGAGAGGGGACATCACATATTGGTGAGGAGTGTTGTGGATATTAATTGAACTTCTGTAGCCTGTAGGCTGTTGGTCACTGAAGGTGTGGCATATATTCTCAGCAGCCTCCATGTAAATATTCATTGACACAGCAGTTTTATTTATTTTTCGTTAGTTTAGTTTAGTTTAGTCAGGGAAAGCAGGCGGTTAAACAAGGTTAAACTATTCGGGCCATCTAAATTCCACTCTTCAAATTTTCCCTTAGAACTACCTTCCTCGAGCTGTACTGCTGATCTAACCAGCATATCCTATAACTGAAAAGTTCATCTCTACTTGATTCCCAAGTAGACTATTCTCTATCTGTAAAGCCTAGCACTTACTCCTACAGTACTTGCACCTTGATAAAGCACTCTTATTATAGATAGTACCCCACCAGCCTAAAACCCACTTCCCCCGGAGTCCTTTGAAAGTCTCTTTATCTACTACTTCTAGTATGTCGAGGGATCAGTTGCTAGTGTCCTCTCCAGCTCAACTGGTGAACCTGGAATATTGAGGCAATGTTACAATTGCCTCATGTACATAGACAATCCTCTCCTTCTCCCACAAAACACAAATACATGTGAGAGATGCAACTATACGGCCAAACTGGAGGCTGAGCTCTCTCAACATAGGACTGGCAAGACCAGACAGGAGGAGAAGGTAACCACACACAATACATACTCAGTCACACATGGTACCATCACAACTTCAAATCATACACATACTCACACAAAGACATACTCAGAGGTTCTGATCAAAAATTTACCAAAACAGCAGAGGCCACCAAAGCAGACACCCAAACAACTACCACCTCACGACCCAACACATGCAACACATAGACCACACAGTCAGAGTGTCAAACAGTCACAGCCCTTAAGGCCAAACAAAATGCCAGACACACTTGTCATTGGTGATTCCATAGTCAGACACACTGACGTCCCGCTCACCAGACTGAGTAAGGAGAAGGTCACCGTAAGCTGCCTGTCGGGCGCTAGAATCCGCCACATAACGCAAGCACTCAGGTCTCTCAACAGCAGGTACAAGTATGACTCAGTCATTGTCCACGCTGGTGTCAACGACCTGAGACGTACCTCCTTGGACTACATGAAAAGGGACATCGAGGAGCTCTCTGATTATGTAGCCCAGGCAGGTATGACCCTGACCTTGAGCAGTATCCTACCTTCACCTAGAATGATGCCACAATACAGTGATAAGATGATCAGCTTTAATAATTGGCTTAAATTCTGGTGTCATTCAAAGGGGATCCAATGTCTGTCTGCCTGGGATGACATGCTGGACAAGCCACGCTGCTTCGCAAGGGACGGCTTGCACCTGTCACCACTGGGCTTCCGGATATTGGCAAAGGCTCTTGCCACCCCCATAGTGCCTTTTTTAGGCAAGGCTCAAATTCTAAACCTACCACCCTAGAACACCAAAAGGAAAAAAAACTAAGGGTAATGCTGCTCAATGCCAGAAGTCTCAATCTCAAGATGCACGCACTGAGGCCCTTCTCAATATGGAGAACATCGATGTCTGTGCTGTGACAGAAACCTGGTTCAAGGCTCCTGAGAGCACCCCAGCACTAACAGGTTTCACCTCATATCATGCTCCGCCCCAAAATACGGACAACACCAAGAAAGGAGGGGGGGTGTCCATATTCATAAAGGACACCCACACCTCAAGGTTGGTGGCAACGCACGATGCATTGGAGACCATCCAGGTGCAATTAACCATAGGCAAGACTGCTCTGCAATTTGTAGCATGTTACAGGCCACCCTCTCAAACTCAGGAACCTCACATGGCCTTCCTGAAAACATTGGAGGATAAATGTATCTCCAAACACCATCATACTAGGTGACTTCAACTACCCTAATATAGACTGGGAACACTACTCAAGCCCGAACACTCTAACCCAAAGATTCCTGGAGTTCATAAACTCAAATGCCATGGAACAACTAGTCACCATCCCCACAAGAGGAGAAAACATACTTGATCTCATCATCACGAACATGGGATCAAAACGTTCAACACCGGAAGTATACCCCTCACTGGTGAGATCAGATCATAAACTAATCTCGCTGGAGGTCCTCATCCCGCCCCCCCCTGAAACAAAAAGACCACAGTGAAAACTTCTCAAAAGCCGATTTCACACTTCTAAAAACTAGTGTGGTCTCCTTTAAGGCCCCTGAGCCAGTGGTAAACATTACTCAAACCGCTGAATCACTTACAAACGCCTTCTGCCAGCACCTACAGGACTGCATGGATCAGGAAATCCCAAACAAAACTAAGACTCTCTGTACCAAAGGCAAGCGTCCAGTCTGGTGGACCCCAGCCATAAACAAGCTCTACAACAAAAGGAGGAAGCTACTACAAGATAGAGCAAAATCCCTGAAAGGTAAGACACCTTTGATCATTATAAGTAAAAAACTAAGAGCTCTCATAAAATCATCCAAGGCAAATTTTGAGAGAAAAATCGCCAAGGACTCTAAAGACAATCATAAGGCCTTCTTTAGCTATGTTAGAAACCTAGGAGGAAACTCCCAGATATGCTCAGAATTAGTTCAAAATGATGTGAAAATTACTGAACCTACACACATTGCCAACATACTGGCTGACAGGTTCAGTGCAAACTCCCCCCCCCAAAAGGAGAGATATCTATTCCAGAGGATTGTAGCCCCCAAACATCTCCAACGCCCAGGTGAGAACTGCCCTCACTAAGGCAAAAAACACAGCATCCATGGGACCAGATGGTGTCCCCGGCTGTGTGCTTCACGAACTCAACGAGGAATTAAACCCACAGTTAGGACAGCTGTTTAATCTTAGCCTCACCTCAGGATACGTACCCAAGGAGTGGCGCACGGCGACTGTGGTCCCACTTCATAAGGGCGGTGCCTCCACAGACCCTGGAAATTACCGCCCCATTAGCTTGACAAGCCTTATCTGCAAAGCCATGGAGAGGATCATAATGGAACTCATAAATAAAGACATAGGGAACTTGCAGACTTTGGATCCAACCCAGTTTGGCTTTGTCAAAGGCAGATCCTGCCTCTTAAACTTGGTTGACTTTTTCGAGACAGTCACCAAGGCCATTGATGAGGGAAAGGCAGTCCATACAGCCTAGCTCGACCTGGCAAAGGCCTTCGACACAATACCCCACTCAGGTATCATCGAAAAACTCATCAGCTTGAATGTAAACCCATACATCACAAGATGGGTTGCAAACTGGCTAAGTGACAGAACCCACAGGGTCAGAGTTGCTGGAGCCATGTCAGACTCAAAGCCTGTCACAAGTGGTGTCCCACAGGGCTCAGTCCTGGGTCCACTCTTGTTCGGCATCTACTTTTCTGAAGTACAAGCAAACACAGGAGGGTTGTGGCTGACAAAGTTTGCAGATGACTGCAAACTGGGCGCCATAGTCGAAAACACATCTGACACAGATATCCTCCAGAAGGGCCTCACAGAAATGGATAACTGGTGCCAGAGCCATGGCCTGAAGTTAAACGCCAAAAATGCATAGTCATACCCTTCGGGAAAAACAAGGTTACCCCTAGCTACCATATAGGTGGCAATCCACTGAGCACAGAAAAGTCATCAGGGATCTGGGGACCCAGGTTGACAGTAGCCTTCGCTTGACACTCATGTTGCTAAAGTAGTTAGGAAAACCTTCTATATCGCCCACCTGATCATGAAGGGATTCACATCTAGATCAAGGGAGGTCATCGCCCCTGTACTCATCACTCATTAGACCTATGATTGAGTACAATGCCCGCTCGAATGTATCTGACCAGACACCTGCTGCAGCTTGAAAGGCCCCAAAAGTTCCTCACCAAAAGGATAAAGGGTCTCAAAATATGTCATATGCTGCCCGACTGAAAGAACTCCAGCTCTATTCAGTCTCATACCGCTTGCTCAGAGGTGACCTGTGCCTGACATATAAGGCCATGTCAAACCCAGATTTGATGAATATGCTTCACCTCAAAAAATCTAGATCCCTCAGAACCACAAGGGCGTGAGACTTAAACCTTGACACGGTTATAAATAAACGTGCTGGAGGGACAGATTCATCACCCAGAGACTCCCTATGCTGTGGAACAAAATCCCGGTACATGTGAGGCAGAGCACCTCTCTGGCCTTGTTCAAGAGGAATCTTGACCAATGGATGGGAGATCGCAGATATACCCCAGGGATTACTTCAGTGTCACTGCTTGACAGAGGCACAGCAAAATGATAGGCATAGTTTTTATTCAAACTAAAGGGGTGGCGAAAGCCGCATAACTATGGGCTAGGCTTATAAATGCCCTTGGGCAGATAGCCTAGTATGAACCTATGAACCTATGAACCTAAAATGTCAGCAGAGGATTATGGCAAGCTGATAAAGAACCAGTTGGCCATTGTGTGTGAAGCCAGAGGACTGGTGCATGCTAACCTGACTAAAGAGGAAATTATTTCAGCCTTAGTCGCAGCTTAGACCAGCAACCATTAAGATAACCTGTCTGGTGATGAGAATTTTCAGCCCTCTGAAACAGGACAGTTCACCTTTACCTCAGAGGACTTAGAAATCCTTGTGGTGTTAAAGAGACTTGAACTGGAGGCCAAATGTTTGGAATTAGAATCAGCAGAGAGACTGCACTGTCTGGAGGATGAAGAATAGGAGAAATAGATGGAATTAGAATCAGCAGAGAGACTGCAGTGTTTGGAGGCTGAAGAAAATGAGAAGCAGCCTCAACATGAGAGGAAGATGCTGAGTCTTTGCCAGGGTCATGGGGGTAATGAGTAAGGGAATAACCAATCTCAGGAAGAATAAAGATCAGTAAATTTCTTCCGCAGTTTACAGAGGGTGATAATTTTGATAGTTTTATTCATATATTTGAAAGAATATGTAAACAGTATAATGTTGACCAAGGGCACTGGGTACGGTTCCTGACCCCCTTACTCCATGGTAAAGCTGTAACTGCTGTTTCTAAATTCTCTGGTATTGATTATGTAAACTTATGATACAGTAAAACAATGTTTAAAAGAATGCTTTAAGTTAACACATGAAGTTTACAGAAAAAAAATTGTGAGCATAGATGCAAGGGAGATGAATGTATGTGTGATTATATTGCTGAATAAAGCACTTACTTTCATAGGTGGGTGAGTGGGTGTCAGGTCAGCACTTTTGAAAGGCTGTCAGAACATTTGGTGAGGGAACGAGGCCTTAACACTTTGCCTGAGGACATGAGAATCTGGTTGGCAAACCGGGAGTGTAACTCTGTAGATGATCTGAAGAAAAAAGGGGATCTCTACTTAGCAAGCTGGGCATCACTGCACAGTTAGGGGATACCAGTGCTGCACATGGACATAAGGGAACCCATGGTGGGCAGCTTAATCCACCGCAAGAGATGCCACCAATAACAAGGGAAGCCACTAGTTCAGGTACACAGCCAGGATCAAGGGTTAAATATTTTAAATGTTACCAATGGAGCTATGTATCATATTGATACCCATGGAAGCAAGGTGGGAAACAAAAAGTGGGGGAGCCAGCAAATGGGAATAACAGTATGCCAGTGGTAAGTTGTCTGGAGACAACAGGGGTACCAAACTATCACCAGAGTTTATGTCTGATCTTATTGGATGGAAAACAGACCACTGCTTAGAGACACACAGCCACTGACATTACCATTGTGAAGCCTGCAGTGTTTAAAGAGGGACAGTACTTGGTTGGGCAGTCCACTCCAGTTACAGCATTAGGTGGGACCCATTTCCAAATGCCTTTGACCAGGGTTCACCTTGACTGGGATGGAGGAAAAGGAAGCAAGCAAGTAGGTGTGTTTGAGGATATCCCTGCAGATGTCTTCATAGGGAATGATTTTGATAATGCAGTACCTTGTGTGCATGTAGTTACATGCAGTCAGGCCTGTAGACAGGCATGTGGGTCTAGTAGCTTGGAGGAGACCCAGACGAACCTCACAGCTGAAGCCAGGGCTGGTGAGGTGGCTGTTTCAGGGAGGGGAGCTACCCCATATAAGTGAGCTTGACAGTGAGCCACAGCTACTGGTAGGTACTGATGTTCCCTTGGACAGACTCCAAGTGCAGAGGGGAGTGGTAGTACCCAGGCTGACAGTGAGGCACTGCTGTCAGAGGATATCAGACTTCCTGTGAAAGGGGAGCTGAGAAGAGTTACAAAGATAGAGTTGAGACAGGCTCAGCTCTCGGACTGTACACTATGAGGCTTGATAGAGGTCACTGTGGAGGTGCCTGATTCTCAAGGAAAATGGGAGTCTTTATACTGGAATAAAGAGTTACTGTATAAATAGTTTACCCCTAAGGGAGGGCTAGAGGGTGAGGTAATACAGCAGTTGGTAGTGCCTGCAGGCTACCATCTGGTTCTTCTAGCCATAGCCCATGACATTCCTTTTGCAGGTCATTTGGGCATAAAGCATGCCAAGAGGTGAATTATTCAGAACTTTTATTCTCCTGGGATTGGAAAGGATGGAACAGGGTATCGCAGGACCTGTGAGCAGTGACAGAAAAGTAGGCAAGACAGGAGACAAGGTCATGGCTCCTTTGATGCCTTTGCCTGTGATTAAGGAGCCTTTTCAGAGAGTAGCTATTGATATTGTTGGGTCTCTGAGTACCCCAAATTCCACAGGGAAAAAGTATATCCTGGTGGTAGTAGATTATACTACTAGATACCCTGAGGCTGTGGCTGTGTTATCCATTGAGACAGAGAAGGTGGCAAATGATGTGTTAGTAATTTTCATAAAGGTAGGTTTCCTGAGAGAACCACCACCCCCTGACTAATGGTGTTGTGGAGATGTTAAACTGTACATTAAAGACCATGCTATGGGTATTTGCAGACCAGCTTCAGAGTGAGTGGGACAAATAATTTTGTAAAGAATTACATGTCATTTGTATATCAAACTGATTTGTACAGATAGCTATGTTGTAAAATGTATTTTTAAAGCTGCTTGTGTCAAAAATGTACCAACAGTGTGTCCTGCTGGACAAAAAAAGAAATATATTTGTTTGTCAGACTGTATTATAACTATTGAAATTAATATTGTAACAGAAGATACTGGAAGAGAAGAGGTTAATCTCAGTCCAGCTAACCTTTAAAAATAATGAGAAATTTAATTACTTAATTTAGGCTATAACAATTGTATTCCATGTTCTGATATGTTCTGCGTTCTGATTGCAGTCAGAAAAAAAATTCTGGGAAAACAAGTACTAGGAAGTTTTCTGTGTTGTCTATAGCAGTGAACTAATTGCTACTCTGGAAGGGTAGAAGTTTGAAATTTTTTTATGACTTCCAGAAGCTGCAACATATCTTAGCAAAGCTCTATGTGTGTGAATTATTGACACATATGTGTGAGATTTTGGGTCAGCTGCTAGGAATGGGGGTAGTGTGGTAACCCGGAGTCAGATGATCAGATGTACATAATGTCATTCTGTAATCCAGGCTGAAATGATGTTTTAATAGTCGATGAGACTGAAGTCTCAGAGCAGTCTATTTTTTGGAACGTGATAAAGAAGGACCCCTCACCTCTTTCATCTTGCCTTGTTCTAGTAAGTGAATCAGGAAATACAAATTCTTTAGAGCAGTCAGGAAAATGTAGTGAGATTAGTTAAGTACTATTTTTCTGTATCTGTGTGAATCTATTCATGTGTGTTATTTAAAATATTTCTTGTGTTTGAAATTCTGGTGTTTATTATAGATAGATAGTCTGCATTTTCTTGTTCTTTTATTATTTATTATTTATTAAATGTATTTAAATTTTTCATTGTGGCTGCTTCTCCTTTAGAGAATATTTTAACCTTTGAGAGTACTCATAGCTGTTTGGTAACTCTGTGGCCACTCATGAATGCCGTACTGCTTTGGTCAAACACTACCATTGCTATTAATATTAATTTCACTCAGTATAATTGGGTACCATTGTAAAAGCCTTAGAGTAGCTAGATTTTGAGTGTGTGGTAGCAGTGTAAATACCTTATAGTCTGGGCAGAAGGGGGCATAGCTAGTAAATCTATGCCAACCTTTCCCAGGTGTGTGTGTGTGTGTGTGTGTGTGTGTGTGTGTGTGTGTGTGTGTGTGTGTGTGTGTGTGTGTGTGTGTGTGTGTGTGTGTGTGTGTGTGTGTGTGTGTGTGTGTGTGTGTGTGTGTGTGTGTGTGCACGCTAATGAAATATATAATACCAAGAAACTCAGAACCTAATAACAACTATGAAAAACAAAAACCAAAGCACTGGAAAGCACCATCACTCCAACGTACAGTTTATTGAAATGTATTAAGAACTTTTATCTAGATAATTCAGACTTCTTCAGAATCAAACAGTCAACTGAAACCATTTAAATATCCCTTTACCAAAAGTCACATGACAATATTCACCAATGACCAAGAAATACAATCATAATGTTATAAAACCGAACACTTTACATGTTGAATATTCATACAAATAAAAAATATATATATAACCCTAAAATACCAAAAACAAATAATGCTAATAATTGAGATATGTTCATTTAAACCCGGTGGCTTGCATGCATTCATCCTAAGTTGCCACAAGGCTTCTTAATGCTCTACCAGATCAGACCATGGCCCACCTGAAGGGTTTTTGAATACTGAATCTAACCCAACAAATACAAATTCATGTGCAGGGTATTTAACCACATGTTTATATAATGAATTATTGATCTGCTTATTTTTTTATGCCAGGCAGGTGATCATGGATACATTCTTTACATTTGTGCTGGGTCTTGCCAACATAAAATCTGTCACAGTTTTTACATTTTGCTACATAAATAAGCCCCGTAGAATTGCAAGTACAATGAGAGGAGGTGTAAACTAACTGCTTGCTAACCTTAACCATAACAGCTTCCAAGATGAACTTACATTGGGCACAAAAACTACATTTAAATATGCCCTTCCTTTTCTCAGTCCAAACAACAGATTGATTTCCCTCTCCAATAATTCCTTTAAGGATCTACGTCTTTTGTACACGATCTGGGCTTATCCCTCACAAAATCAGTTAATCCATCAAAACATTGAAAAATGTTTCCAATTATTATTCAAGGTCCTATAAATGAATTTGTGTTCCTACTTAAAGGTGGTAATACATGAACAAGTAAAATCTTCCTTTACCTGTGTCCTTGTAATAACCCTAGGGTGTACTTGATCCACTGTAAGAACTGATGTCAGTTCACCCTCATTTCTTTTCCTAGTTACTTTCAAAAATCTCAATTACTAAATATTTTGGGTACCCCCGGCACAAAACATATCCACTAACTTACTACCCTCCATCTGAAAAATATGATCATCCGAAACCATTCGAGTTAGCCTAACAAATTGTCCCTTATCAATTCTTCTTTTTTGATGTAGATGAGAATTTGTGTAATGTAATAAACAATTGTAATAAGTTATCTTTCTGTAAATAGTACTTACAGTCACCCCTTTAGCAAAATCTTTCATAACCAAGACATACAAATAACTAATGCTGTCACAACTATACTTATAAGTAAATTTTAAAAACGACTTAGTGGAATTCAAATAATCAACACATCCCTGTGCTTCACTCTCATTTACTTCCCAAGCTATGAATATGTCATCCAAAAATCATGCATATAGTTGCTATGGAGCAATTTGCAACAACTTAAAAACATATTGTTTTTCCCACTGCAACATTACAATATTGCCAGATAAGTTGGCACAGCAGGTCCCCATGTCTACCCTTTCTTTTGATGAAAATACTGACCATCAATATGCAAAAAATTATATTTTAAAACTAACTCCAGGAGGGTATATAAAATGTTAATCTTGTTAGAATCGAAAACACCTACTTCCATTAGGAAGTCATGAAACATATCCATACCCTGAGCATGTGGATTTACATTAAATAAATTCACAACACCCACTGTCAGAAAAGCTAAATTAGGAACATACCTCACATCCCTTAATTTTGACAAAAAGTTCCACAAATCCTTACACAAATGATTGTACCCATTTAACAATCTTTTAACTTTCATATCAATATATTTAGATAAAGGATGTGTAATCGAGGTTCTAGCACAAATAATAAGTCTCATGGGGGGTCAACTATACTCTTATGGATCTTCGGGATGCCAAATATCAAAGGAATGATAGGAAATTTAACATCCAAAAAGCCAAAACATCTTCAGCAATTTGGCCTTGATCTAGCATGTCCTGAAGAAAAAAACTAATTTTGTTGTATAACACATTTATATAATTAAGGGAGGTTTCCTCATAGAATTCTTCATCAAACAAATGTATACACATTTTACTTACATATTCAGCCTTGGTCATAATTACTATTCCCCCTCCCTTATCGGGCTTCATAAGTCTAATGTTTTTGTCATGTATTAATTCTGTTAACATATTTGATTCAGATTCATTCAAATCATTAAAAGTTGACCCTCCTTTTTTATGTTGTGCAAAGTCCTTAAAATCAAATTCACATAATTTTTGAAAAATTATAAGTGGTAAAGCTAACAGTAGATTAAAAATACCTCTCCATAATACATTCATCTCATAGGCAGTATTAATATTTTGAAACAATAGTTTGAAATTCAATTTTCTAAGGAACATCTTTAAATCAAATAACAAGTCCTCAACTTTAAAGTGCACACTTGGAACAAAGGTTTACCCTTTACTAAGCAATTCCACAAGAGCTGTGCTTTAACAATTAGTTGTATAATTATACATTTTAAAGTCACCTGAATCATTATGAATAACAACAGGCACATGTTCAGAAACCAGTGGTGAAATGGAAGTCAAACAGCCATTAATTAGCATTTTTGTCTCCGGTTGTTATAGGAAACGCCAGTGTTCTATCATCTGTACTGATTTGGCTGGTTCCAAAAATTTTTTGATTTGAGTGATTCCTCTGATTTTTTTATCCTTTTGGATATCCTCAGAGAAACCTGCTCTAAAGGGATTTCAGCTTGGTTGTCTTGATCTGCCGTAGCAGCCACCATGTTGGTCTCTTCTCTTGAATGGTGACGCCACCTCCCCTGAGAGCCTATTGGCTTGGGGTAGGCTCTTTTTTCCTGGTAATTATGATGATCCCTTTCTGTTTTTTTTTCCTTTTCTTTTTTGAATGTCACCACAATTTTACCAATCTTCTTAAACGTACACTTATATTGACTGTTGTGAACAGTAAAAAAATCATTCTTGACCACCTGATCTAAATTGGAAGCTTCATTTATTAGTTGGTCAATGGCAATTTGGTTGTGCTTTCTTAGCTCCACCAATAATTCAACCTTCTTTAATAAATAATTCAACCAATTCAAGATGCAGTGGGGATCCGGCCACAAGGCCATTAGGATACTTCTAACTTTGAAGACCCTTCAGAATTCTCTCTGCACTAATACATTCAGACAAATAGGCACTTTCAAGTTGTAATTTACAGCATCGCAATAGAACATCCTCCAAAGTGGTAAGTGACTGTTGAAAGGTACCTGAGCCAAAGTGTTGTTAATTATTGAATTCCCTGTTCCTATGTAGCCAAGAGCTAAGAGTGACATTCACTTGAGGCTCAGATGGTAAGTTCTCATTACCAACATTGTGGTCCAGTTTCTCTAAGGACCGCAAACATAAAGGAGTACTATTGAAGTCAATGCTACTCTGCAAAAGCTTCTTTCATTGTGCTTGCAATTCTATGGGACTTATTTATTTAGCAAAATGTAAAAACTGTGACAGTTTTTATGTTGGCAAGACCCTGCACAAATTTAAAGAACGTATCTATGAACACCTGCATGACAAAAAATAAGCAGATCAATAATTCATTATATAAACATGTGGTTACATACCCTGAACATGAATTTGTATTTTTTTGGGTTAGATTAAGAATTCAAAAACTGTTTAGGTTGGCCATGGTCTGATTTGATAGAGCGTAAAGAAGCCTTGTGGCAACCTAGGCTGAATGCATGCATGCCACCGAGTTTAAATGGACATATCTCAATTATTAACATTTTAAAACTTTTATCATACAGAGTTTACATTTAATATTTGTTTTTGTTATTTTTAGGGTTATATGTATACCTTTTTATTTGTATGAATATTCAACATGTAAAGTGTTTGTTTTTATAATGTTATGATTGCATTTCTTAGTCATTGGTGAATATTGTCATGTGACTTTTGGTGGAGGGATATTTAAATGATTCAACTGACTGTTTTATTTGATTCTGAGAAGTCTGTGAATTATCTAGATGAAAACACTTAATCCATTTCAATAAACTGTCAGTTGGAGTGACAGTGCTTTTTAGTGCTTTGGTTTTTGCAAATCAAATATCCAAGAATGCGTGTATGTGTCAGTTACTTGGAGCAGGGACACGAAGCACTAGTTTCACAGAGAGAGTGTTGGATGAATTGGCTTGGATGCTCAGCTGTGGACTCAACTCTATAGCTCTGCCAGTGGAGAGTCTTACTGTAGACCTTGAGAGAGGGAGAGAGAATTCCAAACACCAGAGTAAGTTTGTTCCTTGTATGCTCTTAACATAAGTTGTGCTTAATGCAAAGAACTGCATCTGGCAATACTGCAGGTTTCTGTTTCTGTTCCAAGTGAATGTCCCTCTCCAGTGTCAGTGGTGACGATTCAGGCTTCTTGGTTATGGACCCAGAGTCAGGACTTTGCAGCCACAATAGAATTCTTTTTAATCCATACTCCTAAATACTTCATTTTATCATGTCCCCGTAAATATGTGTATTGCTGAACCAATTCATGTGTGAGTACATATTTTACAGTTATAGCCTTTGTTTTATGTTCATTATTTTATATCCTGAAAAAAAAACACAGAACTATCTCAGAATGATCCACAGCACTGAGGTGTCCCTTTTGGGTTTCATCAGGTACAAAATAATATAATCTGCAAACAAAACCAACTTTTCTTGGACACCATGCCAGTTATATCCTTTAATTTCTGAGTCCTTAATTTTCTTTGCCAAATGTAATGCAAATAAGAAAGGGGAAAGAAGACACCCCTGCCTAGTTCTTTTGTTCAGACACAACATACAGAGAAGAGCCCTCCCATTTTCGGCTGTCATCCCTCATATAGCTGAATCTGATGGGTCTTTCCTGTCTATAGGTATTACAGCCACCACAGGTTTTTGTCTAGTATGTTAGTGTCTCTCTCTCTTTTAAAATACTCTTAAAACCTTCCCAATCTTTTATTCTTCCTTCCTAGCTTCCAAACTTCCACTGGAATGCCATCTGTTCCTGGAGACTTTCCTGCAGATTGATTATGCATCACCATTTTTATCTCATCTCCTGTCTTAATTGTTAATTGTTGAGCCTCGACTACTTCTAACCTTGGCATATATAAGTCTTCCATAAATATTTTCATTTGTACTTTTTCTTGATTCCCCCACTTCTGTGTTTATACAAATTTTCATAACATTTTTGAAGTATTTCTAATAGCTCTACGGGATATCATATTTTTACTTGTCATACTCTCAAGGTCTATGTTCGTGCATCAAAAAAAAGTTGTAGTTAACTGCTGATAATCGAATGTTAAACAGCGAAAGTTTAATGTACTGAAAAAGCTTAACAGTGAAAAATAATTCATTGAATGTCCATAGCTGGCGAATATCATGAACGGAACCAACCCCCACTCTCCCCCTAGCTATATGTACCAACTCCAAGATCACACTATAGTGAGGAATAGGTCAATTTTAAAAAAGGTTTCCTTCAATTACCTTATGCATCACGGTACTTCCTGGTTGTTGGCCAACTATGGCCATACTCTCCCTGTGGTTGGCAACAGCACTTTCTATTTTCTCTTCCTAAGTTGTTGTGCCAAAAGATTTTGTACTCTGGAATTATTATCAAAAAAACTGTTGCTTAACAAACTTTCAAAACTCATGCATGTTATCCAGGTGCTCCCTTATTTTTTCTTTAGCACTCTGCAGTTGTGCCTGTTCTTTTTCTGTGAGATTCCCCTTATGCTGTAATACCTAAAGCTTTGTTAGCCCCTCTAAATTATTCTTGTTACTTGTTATCCTGATCTCTTTTTCTTTTATTTCTACCCAATTTTTAAACTCCACTTTCATCCCCCTCACTAGCTATAACTATAATTTCTATCTTCCTTAATAACTCCTGACTAATTTCCACTACCCATTCCTTAAGTTCCTCTTGTTTTAACAGGTAGGTGAGGAAGTGCCTGTGTTTAATTTTTACATCATTACCCTGCATTTTTATCTTAGTAATTGATGGCGCATGATCTCAAATAGTTATTGGATGTTGTCCAAAGTTCTCAATTAAATGCACATGTTCCTGTAAAATATTATTTGTATCTAGTATAGCCTATTTATTGTACTTTGTTGAATAATATGTACATTTTTTCTGAATTCCTACAACTGAATTCATGTCTTTCATTCAAAATATTTTCATAAATTCTTTCAGAAATCAACCCTTTTTTGTTATATTTCCCTCATTGTTGCAAATCAAATTCCACTCTCCACCTGTAAGTACCATTCTCTGTTGAAAGATAAGTATTTCTCCCAATCTTTTTTAAGCTTCATAATAGTAGTTTTAGGTAGAATATAAATACATGTCAGAGTAATCCTTATCACTTGCCAGTAGCCCCTTACTACTGCAAATCTACCATTATTATCTTTTTCCTCTTCTTCTATCACTATTGGAGCTCCTGTAGCAATTAAAATAAGTACTTCTCTTTTCCTTTTTTCTCTGATATTCTGCTTAATATCCATACCAAAATCCTTTCTTTATCAAATTTTCATGCTCAGTTCTTTCTAAATGTGTCTCCTGCTATTTGTACTCTGCACTTCCTAATATAATTAAATATTCTTTCATTTTTGTCTATACCTATGAAACCATTCACATTCCAAGATAACAATGAAGGTGTCACTATTGTGGTAAGAAGTCATTATTCACACCATTTATATATGTCAGTTTTTTTTAATCTTCTATTTCCAGTTTTTGTTATACATTCACCTACTAATATTTGGCAGGTTAATCCCGTATAAATTGTTGTTTTTCTTATCATCAGCAATGGAACCTATGTCACATTTTACAAGACTTTTTGTTTTAATAAAAAACCCTAAAAAAACAAACAAACAAACAAACAAACAAACCCCAAATGACTCCCAGAACCTGTTAACTTAACACAAGCACGCACAACTGTGTACATCTTCAAATAATGAAGTTTAACCTTCATGACATCTAGAATATTAATAATCATTATGATAATAATCTATTATGTAAATAATGCTGCATCTTCCTGTTATCAGGCTTTCCATATAATTTATTGTTGAACACTATGATTTTATTATGTCTGTTGAGTTTTTATTCTGACAAACTAATGTGTAGTTTTTCAAATTTTTTGGTTGAATGCTGTGACATTGTTACATCTGTTAAGTTGTCATTCTGACAAACAAATGTGTTGTTTTCATATTTGTGCTTGAATGTTATGATTTTATTATGTCTGTTTAGTTTTTCATTCTGTTAATCATGTGTGTCTGGAACTTTTCTCACTGGGCCTCTACTGAAAATGGGTACCACATGACCCAGTCAAGGTTTCCTGGTAAACAAATGTCTAATAAATAAAATTAAATAAAACAGACAGCAACACAGGCCTTAATTAACCTGACATTGAGGTTATCCACACTAAGACTTATGTTATTGCCTCTGCTTCTACTTACGTTATTTGGTGTCTGTTCTTTTTTTATCTTTATTCCTTTCCCAACTGTAAAAACAACCTATATGCTTTCAAAAAACATTAGCTTTTAGTCTTAAAGAAGCCAATGTTGTGGCTTTTATTGCCCTGTTATATGCTTGTCTCCATGGAAACGTAAGAGAAAAAAATGTAGTCCTTTGTTGTAGCCTGGAAGACAAGCTGAAACATATATTGCTAAAGGAAAACTTTTCATTATATTCAATGTTCTCATATTTACTTGTTTGCACTTAAAACATATTATATTATGCCTAGGGTCTTAATCCTGACATTCAGTTGTGCAAAAGTAAAAGAAAACATATCAGCTCGACATATATTATGATCTGCCTAGTTTTGCACCCTATCCCCAACCTGAGCAACCCAAGTTTACAGCCTATTAATTTAAACATGTTTTTATTTAGCATTTCTTCTCTTTTTGCATTGTAATGCCTACATTGCTTAATACAAAAAGAAGGATGAAAGAAAGAGAAGAAAAGAAAAATACATTTGTTTATTCTAGTAACTTTATTACATACAAGAACTAAAAAGACCACTATAAAACATGCAAGTTATATTGTGAAAAGTTACATAGAAATAATGTTAAGAACAGAAGTTATTTTACTTACAGTTACCCTTTTCCATCTTCTTCCCCTCCCCTAAGATTCCTTCCAAACATTAATGACATGAAGAGAGGCAAATTCTTTTCAGTTTCCCACAAGTTTAACAAAGTTAACAAAAGTCCACTCTTTCTATTTCTTTCTTATACAGCCATACTTTACAAATGCAAATGATGCTTTCATACTCACATTTATTCACTAATTTCAGTGTTGCTTTGCTTCTTTTTGTTTATCCAGATTCTGGTTCAGTTTCAATGTACTCTTGATTCTTCAAGTCAACTGCAGTGCTTTTCTCTGTCTCTCAACCATGTTCCTTTGGAACAGTGAAAAGGTTTCACTAGCAAAGTCTCTCTGTATCCTTTATTATCAGAAGAATAAGAAGCAAGGTTCTTATCTATTTGATTGCTCACTTGTTGGATAAACATCTTTATTTCCTCCTTAGCCTGTTCTTTATCAAGAAATTACTTTGATCCTACAGGAAAGATAATATTCTGAAGACAAATGAATGCAGCAGCTTGAATCTCTCACCTGCCTCTCAACTTTCCCTGATTACTAGAATAAATGTGCTTCTCTTCATCCTGGTGAACAGTGAGTAATCATTTTCCACAAACACTTTACTATCTCCAACTTTTAATAGTTTACCCTGTTGCCACAGTTTTATCAGGATCAACTCATTCTACTTGTAGGTTTGCATTTTTACTAATACAGGTCTTGCCTGCTTTCTCATGGCCAAAGTTGGAGCATACACAGGGTGTGTCCTTCCAATTAACAGCTCCTGCTGTGGAATACCAGTCCAATTGCTTATTTGAGCTTTCATAAAGTTAATACAGTCTATTTCTTCTAGTTTCCCTGGTAGAGCAGAAAATATCAGATTTTTTCCACGTGCTTTGATCTCTAATTTTATAATTTTTCTAAACATCTCTTCTTGAGCAGTCTCATACTCCGCCAACATTTTCTTCATTTTGACCTCTGATTTTTGCAGTTTTATCAGCTCATCTAAATATCTTTTTAAAGCTTCTTTCATTTTTTCAAGCCTTTTTTATTTGTGCTTCTGTACTCCTTCAGTGTTTTGTTTATTTAAATCAGCTATGAGCACATTTGACTTCTTTTTTCCTCTAGATTACTAGAAGCCATGTCTCGTGCCAAAGCAGGAGCTTGAACTGCTTTTTCTGAACAGCTGCAAGATTCTTCCTACTCAGTGTTTTCACATTTGCTAGCTGGTTTTCTTTCAGGCTGTCTTACTTTCTTCTTTGCTGGCATCCAGGAAGTGTACTTGCTAGCCAGTAACCAAATTTACTAAAAGTGACAGATTTCTTGGATTGTGTGTTTCAGTTTCTTTTTTCACACTGGAAGAGCTGAAGTTAAGCTGTTGATCAATGTGCAGCCATCGTGGAAAACCTGATTGAAATATACATAGTATTATGTAATGACTATGCATGAAATGGTTTTTAATACTGGGCCATTTATGATACACTACCTACAGAGGGTAATAAATATTTTTTATAGATTCATAGGTTCATAGGTAAGTACTACGTTAGCTACCCTTGCAGACCATTTTAAGCCTAGACAATTTCCTTTAATAAAACATAAGACTCAAGTCCTATACGTTGTGTGTGTGAGGTAAACACCTTAACCATTGTGCCATCCCCCAGTTATCCTATGAGATAAGATAGATATGATAAAACTGTGTGCCAGTGCTTTAATGAAGCATTTTTTATGAACTTTGACATATAACTGTATAAAGATTCATGTTGTTGTGCCTGTAAATGTAAAAGAAGTAATGTGACAAATGCTTGTCTTTTGTCCATTGTTATTGCTATATTGCCACAAATGAAGATTTGTAGCCCACCATTACACTTAAAAGTATTGTTTCTGTCAGTAATCGGCAACAAGCTCTGCATCCATTACACTTAAAATGGTTGCAGAGTTTGCCCCTATATTTTAAATAAGAACATGTTTACATACCCCACTACTAATCATACTTATTTTAAAGGCTTATCAAATAATAATAGTAGATGTTTAGTATACATAGGGATTTTTAAATGTTCAGCTTTTTATAAAGGTGAAACGGAGACAGGTTTGTGGGCAAGGATAAGTGAACATAGTTATAATGTTAAAAAGGGAAATGTGAGAATTGTGTTAGCTAAATATGTATTTTGTAACAGGTACTATTTAAGATTTAATGTTTGGGTTATACAAAGATTACTTGTTGAAGTGGTAATTAATCAGAAAAAAATCATATAAAAAACTTGTGTTGGAAAGTAATGTAATGCTTGTCTACATGAGCCTTCATGGCTCAGTGAAGGGTTTTCACTTGTGCCTGTTCTCAAGAGTGCACCAGTACACTTCTTGAATTAATTAATGAAATTAATGTCCTTATTGTTTTTAATAATAAGGCTCTGGATTGAAATATATTTAGAGTATTATACCACAAAAGACCAAGAACCAAAACTTAGAGTATTATTTTATTGTTTACTGTAACACAAGTATTATGTGAAATGCATGTTGGCTGCATTTTAATAATTTATTTGAACCTGACAGTATTTTTGTTACTACCTGATGACAACTTGTTTTCCTTATGTTATCATATCTACATACTTTGCTTTAGACTGAGTCAGGGTCTTCAATCTCAGTTCTAGACGCCGAGTCCTTTCATATTTGACCTACAAACTAATTTCTGATACCTGCTATACTGTTTCTTTGCCTCATAGGACTCATGACAATAGTGGCCCACCACAGGCACTCTTTCATGGATCATTATGGTACATTGATATATGGGGCATCTGTGATTTGACTTAATTTTTCATATCTCTTTAAAACATTTTATATCATGTGATCACAAAGCTGTTCTTTACTGGGCAAGTACGGTGGCATGCAACTTGAACCTTCATTGGAATCACCTTTCAAAATGGTAAAGCTGTAAAAAATTTGCAAAGGGCAAGTGCCACTACCTAAACCTTTGATAGACATATATAATGCTGTGGTTGTCACCTTGACTGTAGGATGACAGGGTTGTGACCTAGACTGTAGGATGATATGGCTTAGCTGGGGAGATTTGAAGAAGGAATATCACAGTTGTATAGTACCAATTGTCATGTAAACTTTTTTTTAATCTCTGTTGTGTTGATTATCAGCAATTTTTCCTGTTGACTGGGTGGGGGAGGGTGCTAAATTTCTCTGCAGACTGTGAAAGCAGAAAATTGTATTCATTAGAAAGTAATTCAGATTGGGGTAGCTAGAGTATTTGTAAATGGCAAACACATTATCATACAAACCATGAATCTTTCTAGAAAATGCTTGCATGGACAAACATGTAACAAAACAGTAATAAAATAAGGAACAAAGGGCCACAGCTCCAAAGGCAAACCAAAACTTTAATGTGTGAGTGCTTTCATTCACTCAAATCAAACAAACTTCTTCAGACAAATTCAAACAGTAAAACCCTCCTTATACAGCCATGAAATTGCATGACCAATATAATACATTGCATCACAAGTTTAAAACTGGTTGTTAAAAGGCATATACAAATTTATAAAGATATCTACATATACTTTAAAATAATTTTTAAACACAAAGTGGAGCATTATTAATATATAAAAACAATCAAAAAGGTGCATCCATGCAAACTTGTAAGTACATCAAATATTGACTTATAAGAACATTCTATACTGAATTTCATAAATTCATTCAGCGTAATAAACTTTTAAGTTTGAGTAAACACAACAGAACACTGCTCATTAAGACCTGGATAACTATGCACATTTAAAGTAAGTTGCCACCATAACTCTTGTCTTTCAAGTATAAGGGATGTATGCCCACCTCTAGGGCTCTCCAGAACTTGGTCAATCACCTAAAATTTAAAGTGGCGTCCAAGGTTGTCCCTAATGTGGTTGGCCAAAGCATTATTTTCTCTGTTTCTATTTATACTATAAATGTGTTTATAGATCCTTTCTTTGAACCTATGATTGGTTTTGCTGATATAAAATGCTGGACAGAGTTGACATCTTGCCAAATATACCACACTTTTAGAGTTACAGTCATATCTAGCAGTGAGCGAAAAATGTCTACCTATATATATGTACCTAAAATAGGCACATGCTTCACATCTAACCATTCCTGGCTTCCTGTTGTACAATGTATGCTCTTTCTCCAATATATTTTTTAAGCTAGCTTCTTTTCTATACACAACTCTTGGTAGGGCATATCTAAGATCAGTGTCTTCTATAAGGATACATCAGTTTTTAACAGGGTGCCCCTTATGGACTCACCATAAGGTGTATATGCAGTAATTAAGCTGACAATATATCTGTTTTTATCACTATTGTTATTACTGTGCAGTGGCATATTTATGTCAGCACTATTACCCTCAGAGGTGGCAGGGCTAAGTGTATGAGCTAATAAGGGTGGAAGTCCCAGAATGGGTGAGAAGTGACCTTCCCTTCTTTTATTTGGACCTCTTTTATCAGTCCCTGAAATAACACGTCTGGATAGCCCCTTCTTTCAAACATTTATTTTAAATTATTGCATTCCTGCATGAATTCTATATCCAAGGTGATCATCTGTGCTGCCATAACCAGCTGACCTTTGACTACAGATTTTTCTGCTATTGTGGATGACAGCTTGTGTAATGTAAAAATGAGTTTGAGTAGGTTTTCTTTCTATGAATTTTAGATAAGTAGCATCCCCTTAAAATATCCTTAGTTAATTCCACATCCAAATAAGCAATTTTTACCCTGTCAAAATTGGATGTGAATTCCAGGAAGGATGTGCTGACATTTATCTTTCCCACTATTTCCTTAGCCGTAGTTTCATCTCCATCTATGATCATAAATATATCATCCAAAAATCGTGTATAATACACAATTTTATCTTTGATGTTACTTCTGGTAAGCACAAAATGGTGCTCTCAGAGGGCCATAACTAGGTTGTCGAAGCTATCGCCACATGGGGAATCCATAGCTACTCCCCTTTTCTGTAGATAGTATGTACCATTAACTATGAAAAAATTATTCTGCAAAATGATATATAGTAGTTCTTCAATCTAGTTTCATCAGAAGTAACATCAAAGATAGAATTGTGTATTATTCAGTGGCTACTGTATATATTAAAGAAATGTAAGTAAATAAGTATTTTTTCTTAGTTATAAAATATATAGGCTTTAAATTACATCAAGATAAGGAAGACTAGTCAAAAGCAAGTTAAATTAATATAATATGATGGGCTGCTGGGGTGGGTTAGGGTGTAAAAGTGTACTGATTTTATTATATGTGGAATTAAGATAATTTCCCTTGTTTTTACAAGGGTGGATCTCTGGATTAATTTCTTCGGATTGAGCTATGGATATTTTTTCTTAAGTAAATATGATTGCAGAATAAGACAAAGTGATGAAAGGCATAAAAAATATGTTTCTTGAATCTGGAAGTTTATTATCTTTTTTTCTTTTTCAATAGCAACTTCCATCAGTGGAAGACATGCAATCTGCATCTGAAGGCAGTTGGCAAAGATGTCTGCATATTGAGTTCTGAGTGAAATGTACAAAGATTCCATCAAGCATATTCAAAGTTATTAGCTGTTTATTTTCTCATTGCTGAATACTTTTTCTTAGAGATGAACTGATTGCAGATACAAGCACTTCATTTTGAGAGCTCTGAACACACTTTACCCAGAGATATGCAAAAATTAAAGGCATTTTAGTAAGCAGTTCAGTGAAAAATAAATAAAGTCTGACTTTTGGGTAAGAGAATAAGAAATAGTAGCCTCTCCAGCAGCCTTAATACTTTAATGCATTTAACAGAACATTGAATAGTTAGTTTTGTTTAAAGGTAGCCAGTACACTTTCCTCCCAGGACTAAAAGTTCATGTTTTCGGAAATCATAAAATATATGTTTCACATGTGGGAGAGGAAAAGAGATAAGAAAGGTACTGCCAGCCATAATTGTAAATGGGATCATAGGCTGTAACATTTGCTTAACATGGGTAACCTTAATTTTGGAGTAGGTAATGCCTGTGAGTGCAGCTATTGATTTGGGGCATGTATTCTTATTTGAGGGTTAAAATTAATTTGTTGAACATATTCATAACTGTATTCTAAGTTAATAGTGGATGGTGGGTTGTGGGAGCGTGTTTAGTTTTTTTTTGAGGGTTTTTATTAAAGCAAAAATTCTTGAAAAATATGACACTGGTTCAAATTGAGATGGAAAGAAGCAACTGTATACAAGATCATCCTGCCAGAATGGGCATGTTTAACACAAGTTGTAAATACACATTCAAAAGAACTGTCATATATAATAAGTGGGAGAAATAGTTTTGTATCACAGTGGCTACTGTGTACATATTATCGCGGAATGTAAATGATCTTACAAGTATAGTTGACAAAAAAGAGTATTGAATTATATTAAGAATTGTAGGGTGCAAATGCAATGTTGCAGGAGACATGCTTGGATTAAAATGAGCATGGAAATGTGCTAAAATGTTTCAGAATGGATATTCAGCAGAATATCAGGGAGAAAGAAAAACTGAAGTTGTAATATTGATTTTTATCACTAGAGAGGTCCCTCTAGCAAAGTTAAAAAGGCAATAATGGTAGATTTGTGATAGTAAGAGTCTCTTGGCAAGGGAGGAGAATTACACTGGCATATATTTATATTCCACCCAAAATTGCTTTTATGGAGTTTAAGAATTCTTTTGGAGAAATGATCAGCTTTCATATGGGAATATTACTTATAGGTGGGCACTAGAACTTGATTTGCAATAGTGAGGACATATTGGGGGATCTAGAAGAGCAAATATAGCTAAAGAGGGTGGATGTCTGAAAAAACTATGAAAATATTTGGCATGAAAGATGTGAATTCGGTAGTAGTAACTTATGACAGAATATACATATTATTTCCCAAGCTACAATAACTGGGCTATATTGTATATAAATCATATTGCCCAAGAGCATATGCATTTAATTGAAAGTTTTACACATATCAAATAACTATTTCACATCATGCAATGATAAAACCTAAGATAAAAATACAGGGTAATAAAGTAAAAATGAGACACTGCCCCTTTCCTTCTAACCTGTTAAAAAGATAAGAATTTAAGGAATGGATAGTGGAAATGATTAGTGAGTTATTAGGGATGACAGAAATCTCTTCAGAAGGAATAACTAGTGAATGAGATAAAATGAAAATGGAATTTAAGATTGGGATAGAAATAAAAGAGATATGGTTAAGAAGTAATAGGAATTATTTTGAGGGGCTGGCAAATGTTAAATTATTGTAGAATAAAAGGAATCTCACAGAGCAAGAACAGCAGCAAATGTGGAGTGCTAAAGGGAAAATAAATGGCCAAATTACACTAGAACAAACCCATCTGTTCTCCACTCTACTATATTCCTCTCCAATTTTAACTAATCTAAAGAAAACTGCCTTATCTAAGCTAGAAGCATGTTATAATAAAATTGCTAAGTTTGCATATGACTGCCCATATAGAACACATAATTGTACAGCTTTAAGGATAGTAGACTGTCTTAAGCTTCCCAACATTATTCTTTACAACCAACTCTCTCTAACTCACAAAATTGTAACACAGCCAACTAGAACTCGTGCACTACAAAATCTCAGCCTTCCTTACAATTCCAGCAGACCACTAACAATAAGAACTTACTCACCATTTCCAAGGCAAACAACACTACATGAAATTTATTTTCCAACTATATATCTTGTATATGGAACTCCCTTCCTAAATCCATTCTCTCAATCTCATCCACTAACCACTTTAAGACATTACTTAAAGCTTATCTAAACAAAAGTGGCTATGTTCCTGTACTAACCCCTCATGAGGGCTCTGATACATCACAGTATACCCAAAACCTATCCAACTTCTCCCCTGGTGTTTAATCCTTTATTCCTACTGACCTGTATTAACTTTATATCTTGACATATGTCATACCTACAAATAGTACTTGCTATGTTCAAAACCTAGGTTTTGTTGTCAAAATGTAACAAATTAGTATGTTCTTATGTATACTACATTTTGTTTACTTTATACTTTATTGATTATTGTAATGTGTGCATAAAAATTTACTGTTACTCATGGAGCTTTTCTCCCTGAGCCTCTGATGAAAAAGGACCTGTGTCCAGTTGGACTTTCCTGGTAAACAAATGTTAAATAAATAAAAATAAAATAAAGGAGTATTTGGATAATATGTATGAGTTTAAAATGATTGCTGTTGAGTAATAAATGTTTAATAACAACTCCAGAGCACAAAAACTTTTTGTGCAACAACTTAGACAACAGAACGTAGAAATGGTAGCAATAACCAGAGATCCTATGGAGATATTAAAGATATTTTAGAAATTTTATGAGCATTTGTATAAAACAGAGGAATGTGGAAACCAAGAAAAAGCACAAATGGAAATATTTTGGAAGACTTCAGTATGCCAGGGTTAGAGGAAAATGAGGCTCAACTACTAATAGTTAAGACAGGAGTACTTGAGATAAAAATGGCAATGTATAGTCAATCTACAAGGAAGTCTCCAGGAATAGATGTTATTCCTGTGTAAGTTTGGAAGTTGGGAGAGAATAAAGTGATAAAGATTTGCAAGGTTTTGTTGGTATAGTGTTTAAGTTATTTACCTCACATAACATAATGGTTAAGATATTTACCTCTTAGACACAAGGTACAGGGTATGAGTCTGACCTCAGGAAATTTGCTAGGCTAAAAATGGCCCTTCAGGGCCTAGTATTCACCTATGAACCTATAAAAAGGAGGGGGAAAATAACAATAACAGTTTTTATAAAGAAAGAAAACATATGTAATGCATAGTGCATGAACATTTTTAATGTTTTATTTTATTTTCTAATAATGTATATTTGTCTATGTCTTAAGTAGAAATTTAGTAAAGATGTTTAAAAAATAATGGCTCAATATGAATGTTAAATCCGTAGGGTATAAGTGATCAACTTTGTCTTGTACCATTTGTAATGTTTAATAGTTTTGCTATAGATTTATTTTTAGTAGCTGAGGCTGAAGGTTTGTTAGATACAATTATTTAAATATCTTTTAAAAAAGGTTATTGGAAATCCAAATGAATTCATAACTAAAAATAATTATGTAATGTTTATTGAAAATAAGAATTTAATATTTATTTATTGTCAGATAATTGTGTTTGGCAGTCTACATATTTTGTCTTCCGTTAGTCTTTACTATAATCTACTTAAAGTATTTGGTTGTTTTCCATCTGCTACAACACACCATTTCTCTTCTCACTAACATGTAGCCCATTTTATTTCTTCTGATGTGGTCGTCTGCCCTAAACGATTTTTGAAAGACTCCATATGAAATTAGTTTAAGCATCTACTTACCTATTCAATGGGTTCTTGATCATGGATAACCCAGTGCCTTCCAGAATCACTTTAACAGTATAATAGTGCTAAAATAAGTTAGTCAGATTACCTTTAATCTAGAAGCAGATAGGGAGGTTAACAGCTGCATGGACAGTTGAAGAATTGAACAAGATCTTCATTGTAATATTTTCAAAAAAGAAAAAAAAGATGGTCCTATACTAAGAGAGGTAGCATTTAGTTGGTGAGTAAGGATCAATATGTTAAAGTGTATTTAACAGTGAATAAAAGACTGAAATTAATTCTGCTGTAAATATGCTGAAAGATAAAGCATAGAATAAAAGTTTGCTTGAATATATGTATAGAGTTTAGCAATGTAAAATGGACATCCATACTATATGTACATGATCTTTTACAAAGCTCTTTCCTTAGAAAACAGGTTCTCCCACAGTATCAATTCCTCAAAAATATGTTAGAGGTATTTTGGTAGGAACACACTTGTTCCAAGGTATTGTATTGGAGAAGCAGTTATAATCTTCCATTACCAATCAAAAGTAAAGTCTTTGTACATTTATATTACAAATTGACAGATATGTGTTGTTTGTTACAAGAATAAGTTATTTATTTGTAATTGTGCTTATAGTAAAATAGTATTGTGCTGCAAAGTATATATATTTTGTTCCAGTTCCAGTACAGCACAGCAGCACTTTCCTTCAGAAATGTTTCACAATATGCCAATGAAATGGGAGATTGTCAAAAATGGCCATGTTACAGGAGGACTAGTAATTATGTTTTTTTTAAACAAGAAACATCTTTATTAAATTATCATGTATGATATAGGCAATCTTACATTTATATAAGTGTAAATAAACCATACCGACACAATCTCAGTTGCAAACATTATATATTACAAGCCATGCATACACAACTGTAGCTGCAAACATGTATAATATATCCAGTCTTCATCAGTCAACCATTACATAAGTCATTTAATTCCTACCTTTTTTTAAACCACATTCCTCCTGTGCATGTATTGATCCCGCCCTTTCCATTTTTTCCTATGTAATTTGCTCCTACCCTTTCCTAAAGATCCCAATTCTAGCTGTTTTATCTCTGCTATCTGTGCTACTTCTAGTAAAGTTGGTTTAGACTTTGATTTCCATTTTCTAAACCATCATAATTAGACTCAGCAAGGTCTTACTGTGTCTAGGCAATTCTGATTCTGTATTACAGCTCAAAAAATAATTTCCTTAGTTATACCAATTTGCTCACTCAGCATCTCCAGCAGAGCAGTCTGCAGGGGACCTTTAAAGTCTGCCAACTCATTACAGTCCCAGAAATTGTGTTCCCAGTTACCTTTTTCTTCCCCATCACACCTCAAACATGTGCTGTCTACCCGAGGAAAAATTCTTTGGAGTCTACTCAATCCTTTCTAACCTCCTCTGATTCTTATAGTTATTATGCAATCTTTTATATGCTCAAATAATTATTCCTTTCTTAACGGTAACCTCTCTTCTAAATTCTACTGAAAATTCTACCAGTGCTGGTCTTTCATTTAGGATCTCCTTAATTTTTTCTCTTTGCCTATACTTTGATATTAATCCTTGATAAGGAACGCGATCTCTAACCTGCAGTCCAATGAAGTTTTATGCAAATAAATAAATAAATAAATAAATAATAAATAAATAAGTTCTTGGCTTCTTTCCATTCTATTACTTTTCCCTCTCTATTTATTTGCTCCCAATACTTTGGTTCCTTTTCCAGTTTTCTCCAATAAATTCCAGCCCCCTCTTGTCTATTGTCTGTATCCCTAATTGTAATCATCCATATCGGCAGAATTTCCTTTCTGCATTCCCATGTTGGATTAGTTTGTAGAATACTTTCTGATTCTTTATGAATATAATATTCTGTATGATTATTGTTATTCTCCTTCAAGGTCTGCATCCAAAATCCCAGTCTCTCCTTGTTTCTTGAGCTTCCCTCCATTTGATCATCGTCTCTTTCCACTTTGACGTATAATTTTCTGATTGTGCTATGTATAGGGGCCCAGACTCTGTTGCTCTGAAATACCCCTTCAGATCAGGTAATCCCAATCTGCTGCCTATTCTATTGGAAGAATAAGCTTATCCCACTTGTCTCTTGCTGTCTTCCCCTCCCAGGTAAAATCCTTCAGCTCTTTATTAATTCTTTCTACAACTTCTCCTCTGGTTGATAAAAATATGCCTGATCTGTGTATAGGACTAAAAACATTTTAACTGCTTGTATCTTACTATCAATATCCATATAACAGGGCTTTCATTTTCTCAGTTTTTATATTATATTTTTAGTCTCTTCCTACATATCCTTACCGACCACACCGGAATATTTACTCCTAAATACTTCGTTTTATCATGTCCCCATAAGTATGGGTATTGCTGAACCAATTTGTATGTGGATAAATAATTTACCACTATTGCATTTGTTTTAGCTTCATTCATTTTGTATCCTCAATATGTTCTACAGCACTGCAATGTCCCTTTTCAGTTTTGTCAAGTATAAAGTAATGTCATCTGCAAACAGAGCCAACTTTTTTTGACTACTATACCAATTATATCCTTGAGTTTCTGAGTCCCTTATTCTCTTTGCCAGTAGTTCAAAATATAATGCAAATAACAATGGGAAGAGTGGACATGCCTGCCTGGATCCTCTGCTCAAGCAGAGATTATCAGAGAGGACCCCAACTACTTTAATTTTCACTTCCAATCCTTCATATATCCTCCTAATCAACCTTATAATTTCATCAGGAAATGCAAATTCTTCCATTGCTCTGCTCATAAAGTCCCAGCTTACTTTGTCAAATGGCTTCTCTCCATCAAGACCCATCAACAACAGTGGCATTTTCTTACTTTGTTTTTCCCTCTGGATCATCAGTGTTCTGTTAATGTTGTCAAATGTTTGCCTCCCCTCCACAAAACCACATTGATCCATAGCTACCAATTTTTACATCACTTTTGCCATTCTTTTAGCCATTACAGACATAAACACTTTATAATCATGGTTTAGTATTGAAATGGGCCTGTATGAAGCTGGATCTGAATGATCTTTACCCTCTTTAGGACTTACAGCTACCACCATTTTCTTCCAGGATGTTGGTACCTCTCCTCTTCTTAAAATACCATTAACAAAACCTTCCAGATCCTTATCAGTTTTTTTCTCTCTTCGCTTCCAGACTTCCCCAGGAATAGCATCTATTCCTGAGGACTTTCCTGTAGATTGGTTATACATCACCATTTTATCTCACCTCCCCCTATCCTAACTGTTAGTAATTGAGCCTCCTCTACTTCTAACCTTGGCATATTTAATTCTTCCATAAACATTTCTATTTGTACCTTTTATTGATTTCCATATTTCTCTGCTTTATACAGACTTTCATGGATTTTCTGAAATAGTTCTATTACTTCTGCAGAATCCCTTGTTATCTTCCTTATTATAGACTTAATTGTGTTAATACCCTTTGCCTGTCAAGAGTACTCACAAACGTAAGTGTAAAATCAGACAGAAACCACCAGGCCACGTTATGAAGGAAAATTCATTTGTTCATCCCAAGACAGGTAAGACATATTTTTTGAATACGTATGCTATTGCAATGCACAGAATGTTATATATATATAACTGTGTGTCAACAATGTACTGCCTGCTATGTAGGAAAAATGAATTATAGGCTAAAACATAGAATTTTCAAACATATGTCTGACATTAAATTGTGTAATAGACATAATGTATTATACAATCACATTGTTTTGAATGAGGGACACACATTTTTATTCATGGTATTGCAGTTAGTGAAAAAGAATGTTAGAATGGGAGATTTAAGAAATGAAACTGAGTACATGGAAATGCAGTGGATTATTAGAATGGGAGCTGATAAAGCCCCAGGGCTAAATGGGGTTGTTCCTTTTAGGCCAGCACTTAAGAAAAGGAGGGTTCAGTATTGAATTTGATTGGTTGACTGTTGTATAAAATGGTAGTGTGATTTTTATCTGTGTACTATCTGATGAAGTGTTACACCCGAAAGCGCTCATAGTGCACTTTTATTTTGTGTTCTGCTTTAATAAATACGTTTTTACAACGTGGCCTGGTGGTTTCTACCTGATTTTACTCTTATTTTACACTTGTTTTCTACTGGGACGTATCTAGCAGAACCTTTCGTGGAAGATTCCCATCTGTTTTTCCTTTTGTGATACTGACAAACTTAGTACCCTGGGTGAGTGGCTGACATATGTATTTTATTTGTTATTCTTGTTAATAATAATAACAAGCAGCAAAACAGAATGGAAAGGAAGGGAAAGAGTAACATGGGGCCAAGGTGGGATGTAAGATGCCCAGACAGTTATTCTGCAAATTCCATTAACATTTAAAGATGAAAATACACGCAGTAAAATATTGAGATTGCAGCTAGTTGGTGAATAGTATACAGTCGTGCAATTATACCAACCCATGTAATTATATCCCATTTTAATCATGTTTAACTATATAGTCTTTTGCTCTATAAAAAAGTGCTAGCCAATTTTGAGAAACCTGTTTAATGTATGGTATTGTTAATTAACTAATACAATATCCATTTATCCACATTTTGCCATTCTTTTAGCCCTGGAGAGTCCATGCAGCTCCAAATGCATTTGGTCTCCCTGCATGTTCCCAGATCATCCTTAGCATTAATCTGAACATCCAGGAAGTCATCTTTTTAAGGTGTCTTTGGGGGTAATAAAGGAGAATAAATAATTCTTAATGCGGATCCCTAACTGGGATGAATTAGTAGAGACTGAGGGGCCATAGCAACATGTCTCTTTCAACCTGGGTTAGTTTACCCCTCCCACCCGAATATTAATTGCTTGCCACCAGGAATCTTGTGTAGGGGTAATTGTGTCTCATAAACACGTACACATGTTTAGCATAAAATTACTTCCTGTATTACATCTGTGTAACACCTGCCTTTGTCTACAGTCATTTTTTTTTTCATAAAGTACATAGTGTTTTGTACAACCGAATAGCTTTTACACTTTGCACTATTCATGTAATACAGTCTTAAGGGTGTATAAGTATAAAAGCTGGTCCACAAACATACACATAAGTTCCTGACAGGCTTTTGTGTATGTAGGTATTATTCAGTTGTTAATTGTACACTACACTATATCTCTTTTCAGCCGTCTGACAAAGTCTTGCATAATCAGTTACTATCTTTCCTTAGAAAAAGTTACCCAGAAGATGTCCATAAATCAAGCCTTGCTCTCCCAGGTGGAACTTTTGGAAACGTTTGACCAGACCCCTACAACAGCTTCCGAAATTTTGAAGTAGTCTTTTAATACCCTCAGAATCTGACACTTTGGGACACTAATCTAGAAAAACAGGTTCTGTCTAAACTCTTGTGAAAATCAGATTTAGTCTCCTTTTAAGTGGTCTTGTAATCCTTGGACAACTGTAGGACAACAATATGCATTTATTGAGGCCAGTAAGTAAAGACTAATATCTGGGAACCAAATGCCCCCTCACCCTAGCTCTTCACCATCATATGCTCCCTAGGATGAAGAGGTACCCAGAAAAACGTTGATAAAGATTGTCTGCATTTATCAGTAATGCAATATGGCAGATTTGCTATTGAGGTTATAAGCAGATACAGTAACTATGAAGACCAGAACCATTTTAATAAAGGTTAGTCTGCGATCAAAAAGTAATCTGTTCCAAGAACTCTAAGCAAATCTATCTAACTTCCATGTCACTGCATTTTGAATCATGTCTCACATCATTTTAAATGATTTAGGTAGCGCAGTGGTGCAGCAGTTAGCATTGTCGCCTCACAGTAAGAGGTTCTCCAGTTCAATTCTCAGCTGGGGTGCCTTCTGTGCAGAGTCTGCATGTCCTCCCTGCATTTACATGGGTTTCCTCCAGATTTTCTGGTTTCCTCCCACTTTCCAAAGATATGTGTCTAAAGCGTTTCTCCTTGGGTATCCGCTGAAAATGGCCTGTCTCAGTTAGACTTTCCTGATAAACAAATGTTAAATAAATAAAAATAAAATGGCCCAAATCCAGCCTCAAGTTTCTTATTTTACTCATTGGCCATTCTGCTGGAAGAATTTATTTTCTGTCATGTTATTTTTATTTATCATTTGGTTACCGGGAAAGTTTGACTGGGATGACGAGCATGTTGCTTTTCAGCAGTATCCCAGGGAGAAAAGCTCTGCATAGATAAATACATTTAAGTAGTAAGACATAATACAGAGAATAATATATCTGATACAACTTCATATATTACTTCAGAATATGCAAATAAAAATATAGTTACATTGGAGAGCTGGAATTTTATTGCACTTTAAAACATGTGTTAACAATGATTAAAAAGGTGAGACAAAATGTAATGGGTAAAATTGACAATAATCTTATTATATTCTATTAGGGTAGTTATAAACTAAAACAAGACTTGCATTCATATATACAGAATAGTCTATGATGAAAGGAGTAGCTAAAATCAAATTAAACAAACCAAACTTGAAGGGATGTGCAATGATACATTACATACAAATTGTTAGAAGTACAGTTTTAGATAATTTAAAAACATCATTTAGGAAAAAAGTGAAAGATAGGTAGATTAAGTGTAATTAAAACAGCAGTAGAACTAGAAGGAGAAATACATCTTTTAGAAGTATAGTAAGACTAGAAGAGAAAGACACAAATGATGGAGGCAAAGGAATACTGCTGAGTAATAGTTAACCTGGAGTATGACATAGTCATGATTAAGAGGTGTTCTTTGAGTAGCCACTTGAACCTGGGTAGGTTTGCCATATGTTTTAAGTGGAGAGGGATACAGTTCCATAGTTTTGCAACATAAGTTAGGGTATAATGCATCACCAGCTAAGGTTTTTGATTTGGTTGTTTTAAGATGAGATTTTGTACTGGATCGTAAAGGTCTTGAGGGGGAGTAGCTCAGTAGTAGGGCTTGGCAGATTTCAGGCCAATTGATTAAAATGTGGCAATAGCTAATTGCCTATATTTCAGAAGATTTGTTAATTATAGACAATTCATTCCTTTGGGTCTATATTATAAAACCAAAAGCTCTAAAGAGCAAATACAAGTACATTGACACATAAAGAGCGAAGTGCAAAAATAGCGAAACATGTATTGAGCAAAAATCAAAACACCAAATGTGTTTCTTTAAACAACAGCGCCATGCAGGTATATGTAAATTAACTAAATAAAACTAAAATAATACACTTTTGCAGGGGGGCAAGCCCTACTTAAATATACCAACTCCGAGACCATACTACAGTGGGGAAAAGGATATATTTCCTAATCCCCAGGATTGCGCTGCTGACCAAACAAATGCTTTTGATGTTCTAATTTTCGCTCAATACGTGTTTTGCTATTTTTTTGTACATCACTCTTTATGTGTCTATGTACTTGTATTCACTCTTTAGAGCTTTCGGCTTTATAATATAGACCCCATTCCTTTTAGGGATAGCCAGTGGTGGGAATAGGAAGGCTGGATTGCAGCAAATTTAGCAACTTTATTATAACAAGAATTTAATTTAGATGTAAGGGTACATTTAAGGTTTGTTAGTATAGGAGAAGTTTAAAAAAGTGATGGTAGCAAGAATGTAGATGCAATAGTTTTCTGGTGTTATTGGTAAGTTATGATTTTGATCTATATAAGGTGCCAAGTTTTGTGTGCCTTTTTATAACAGAGAAAAGGTGTATGGCTCCTAGGTCAGGATCACCTACCTGGAACCCTTCACCTTCCAAATAGATGTAGCCCTAGCTAAGTTAGAGCCAGCAGCTGCATGATTAGTACAAGTAGGAAGGGAGAGAGGGGACAGATTTGCCAAGTTCAGATAGATATTTTCTGAAATCCATCGCCTGAATGCCAACTCATACAACTCTTCCTGTAATGTAAGTAGACCATAAAACAGATCTTACATGAAATCTGAAGTACCGTTTAGAGTAACCCAAGTTAGGCATTCATAGGTGCTTTCTGTATCTCTTGTCATTGCCCCTTAAGATGTACTTTCCTGGAATGCACGACAGATCAGGTTCATCACTTTCCTCATAAAATCTCTTGGTTACAGCTTCAGGATAAAACTGGCATATTGTTGGTGAATCAAAATCAAAGAATCCTAGACAGTGACTCACACTGAATTTAAAATTTATGCACATCACTGAAATGGATTGATAGCTGGATGGCTTCCCTAGATCTTTACCAAGCTTCAAAAGTGCTGTCACCAGAGCTTTTATCAGAAATTCAGTGGTGCTTGATCTGTGGGATGTTTATGAAAACTGCAGACCTGAAGCAGTAAAACACACACCTAGGTAGAAAGATGCTAAATGTTTATAGTCACAGAGCGCAAGTCACAGTTGCTTGAGTTTAGTAGAACATTTGCATTTGCTTATGTTTCATTGTGCAGTGAGATTGTAATACTCAACAGCCGGTTGTGGGTGGTCTGAGATTAGTAAGCCTCTAATAAAAAGAGCAATGCAAGCAGTATATTTCTTGTCAGTGATCCCTCTTTTTCTGAGGTGCAGCAACCCTGGAATGACAATAGTAAAGTAAGATATGGAATATGACGAATCCTCCTGCTTTTTGTCAGTTTCACATTACCTCGTAATGCAACAAACTCAAGTACATGCATCAACTGTTTTCCTCAGTTGTCATTTACAAGTTATTGTGGCTGAAATCATGACACAAGCTCCAACAAGTTGAAGAAACATTTCAAATGACAAGCCACCATGTTCAGTTGGCCTGTCTGGTTTCAAAACCTGAATACTTGTCTCAGGCTCAAGTATACAATAGGGAAAACTGTACAGACATACGCTGTCTGCAGTAAATAGGAAAGAGGTATCTCCAGCACTGATGGGATGTAGCCATGAAGTGGATGATATAAAGTTAAGGAGGAGACTGGATATTCTGTGCCCAGGAGACAAGGTGGAAGGGCAGTGTGGTGAAGCCTTTGGGTCTGGGATCCAGAGTCTACAACTCAAGGGGAAGAGAGTGACTACAAACAGCATATGAAGCATGGTGAGAAAGAGTCATAGGAAGTCAGTGAGGGATGCCTTCATAATCTGTGACAAACTCAGTCATGCTCCAATATAAGACTAAAATATTTTTATGTTTAATTTTTGAAGAACTTTTACTTTAAAACAATTGCAGGTTATATACATATTTCACATTCTCATGCTGTCTACTAGACCTTTTTAAGCTGAACCACTTCATCAGAAATATTTGGAATGGTGATGCCTAAGACATTACTGCCTTTCACAGAGCAGAATATATAGCAGCACAATGCATGGAGGATGTATACCTTCACATCCAAGTAAAACCATCTGTCAGGAATTTATTCCAATTTCAAGTAGCAGTTTGCCACTATTCCATTCAGTCTCCTCACAAGAATACTTATAAAATGTTATGTGCAAGTATTTGTAAAGTTGCATGTTTGACGATGATAGAGCAGAGAATTATATTCCTTTATCAGGAGGATTGCCTAGTGATACATTTGCTGGCCATCTTAAGGCAACATTTGAGGCTCAAAGTAGTACTTAAACACATTATATTATATTTTAATGCCACAAGCACACAACTAGCAGAAGTATTAGCTTAGAAAAACTGAAGAGAGTGATACTATATTTGATATTTGATACTATATGAGAGTATCCCATCACCTTTTTCATTATTTTTGCTGGTGAAAGACCTGCATCTGCCTTAACAGGGGTGGACCGTGCTTTGTTGAAGTGGACAGACCAGCATATCTAAACCAATGAGTAAGCTACTCAGATTTAATGATTTAACATTTCCAGTGAGCTCTGACTGAAGTGGTTGAAGATAGACCTGTTTTTTTTTTCTTTTTTCTTTTTGTGATTGCATCGTTCTCATAATATATTATTTGGGGAATTAGGGCTTTTTTGTTGTGACTCCCCACCCCCCCAACCATCAAGAGGCAAATGCATACTGTAATGTCAGCAGTCATATACTGTGCTCCTGTGTATATATATTGCAGGGCATCCATTGTCATCCTTATACTTTTTGACATACTCATGTCCATTTGATCTTAAGTAGGAGATAACATAGCAGGAGCTGATCCTGACCATGCCTGTAGAAAGGTGAGCTAGACACCAGGCTGTCAAGCCTATCCCTCCACCACCACCACCACCACCACCACTACCAATCTCAGCTAGACCTCTGACTCCTGGGATTAGTACTTAACCCAGTCATCATCTTAACCCAGCATCAGAAACTGAAAGATGAAAATTCAATATCTTTAATATGGAGCTGGCGTAATAAAATTGCATGTACACTTTATACGCAACTGTATGACAGCAGCATGATTATCTGCAACTTGTTTATCAACACCAGGTGACTGAATGCACAGCTCAGTGGTGAGAGATCATAGCTTTCTTCAAAGTTTAAGTGACCTTGAAATTGAGAGGGACCACAGGGGATTACCTCCGAATGGCAGTCTGTGAAGTGCCATGTAGAAAATTCCTGTGGACAAGTTGCCAGGTTGATTTTGAAATGGACTGAATGAGCTTTAATGAATCATGCTTTGGTGAGGCTGTCTGTGTTCATTTTAAGTTATAAAAAGGAAATAAAAAACTAACATTATAATTTTTACCCTTCAGAGGCACCCTAGATGACCAGACCAGGGTGTGTATGTGTGTATACATAGGAACACACTAGCAATACATCTACAAATACACTTTCTATGTCATCATCATCATCATCATCATCATCTCTCCATCTGATGAATGTCATTGTATAGCTCTTGAAAAAGCTAAATGGTTTTCCTGTCAAAGATTCAGCCTTTTAATTGGATCACAGCTGTTCAAACTACTAAATGAGCACCCCCCTTCCATTTGGCCAAACTACTAAATGAGCACCCCCCTTCCATTTAGCCAAAAAGTTCCTAAGACAAAATACTCCTTACAATCAGAGGAGTCATTACCAGTCTGGACCCGTCCTTCAAACCCCCAGATCCAAGCTCCTTAGTACTGACCACTGTTTCTCCATTATAGGGCCTAAACTCTGAAAATTTCTCCAACCAACCTGAAAGACACTTCATCAAACCCCACATTCTGGTCTCATCTAAAAACACATATTGAAAAGCAAGCAAAGAGCAAATGCTCTAAGATATAATCTAATCTCCATCACCCTCATTGCTCCCTTCACTAAATCTACTCTCTTTTAGTTTGAAATGCTATGCATCTTTGTAGTTACTGTTGATAACTTGTCTCACATACTGTTGTATAAATTATCTAGTAACCCATTTTCATTGCTGTAGTATGCACATATTGTATATTCATCTGTTTCCATTCTTGTGTAATGTCTTCATATTATTTGTGTGACTTCTTGTAACTAGTATTCTTTTCTTTAATTTCAAGGCTGTGACTTTGTTACCCTCTAACATTAAAATCTGCAGAAAATGACATCTCCATTGATATAGAGGGATGAACCCGGGCTACATCTGAGTTTGATTAGCAGCTTGGGATTCTGCTTGAGTTGGTGAGGGAGGATGGGATGGATATGACCATCTTTGGTGGGTAGGGTAGCTTATTGGGGCTGTCCATTACCACAGTCCCTTGGAGGAGAGGTGACAATGAATAGGACAGCTTAGGGTGGAAATTCAGCCCAGCAAGCTGTTTCAGCAGTAGTCTTCATGGAAGCATTCATTCATGTAAGGAAAGGTTTTTCCCTATGGTGACTAATGTCACCTGGTCTTTCACCCATGGCAGAGAATAGGGAATATCACGTAAGCCCTCTTTGCTTTGATTGCCAGCAAGGGCATAAATGACTTTCAAGACTGCATGAACAATAGCCTCTCCAAATAACTCTCACTTCTGTGGTGGGGATTCTCACTTAAGTACTAGATTATAAATAAAAACTAAAATTATACTTTTTCTTTGAATATGACATACTTCTACTTGTCAGGTTGTTGTGACTTTGCATTATTCATTTCTTCCAAACTTAGCTCACACAGCTGACTTTACATTTGCCTTCACCACCATGCAGTATCATTTCCACAAGCAAGTGAGCAAAAGTCTTATTTAAATATGCAATATAATCTTCAGCTTCCCTTTTAACTTTCCTTTTTGCTAAATTAGATCCAAGTTTTCAGTGTTAAACAAACAGAGACTTCTGCTCTGATTTACTTAGCCATGCTGTGTGCCTCCAGTCTTTCCAGATGCTAGTGCATTATTTCTGCAAGCCATTCTTTTAAAATAAAGAACTAATTCCCTTCCTCCCCATGGGCACCCTTTCTGTATGATGGAATGTTGACTGTTGGGATTAATGCCACTGAACTTGAGGGAGAGACAAGATCTGCTTAGCTTGGCTGTGGTGTTTGTCTTTTCTGCATACAAATGTCTACATTTTTTCAGTAGTTTAAAAGAAAGAAAATTTTTAAAATTCCATTTTAAATCCTTGCTAGCACAGGTTGCTCTGGGAAACCAAAGTTCTTACTGCAGTTCCCTCTAGCTTAATTTATTCAGACTTGCTATTTGTAAGAAAAGTGTGCCTGTAAAGCCCCTCTCAACTAAGATCATTGCATTTTCTGTACAGAACTAGGATAGTTCTAGTAGTGCCTTTATTTTAAAAGATAGTAGAGCTGGTTTACATTTATTGACAAGAAAGAGCAGGATCTTTTGTTAATGACAGCTCCATCAATAATGCACTGGCAGTCATGTTCATTTGTAATACTCTAATCCATCAAGGAGGTGTGTAAAATATTAACTTATCAAATTTTATTATCTCACATCACGTTCTAAAGAGATTTAGCTATAAAAACAAATGTATATCCTTTGGTGTTACTTAGGATGATGGACAGCAATTATTTTGCTGAAAAAAGTGCCTGACATCCACTGATCTTTGTAAGCGTGTTATTATAATTGTATATACTGCTTATGATGATGATTTTGCTTGGCATTATCGGCTGACTTAACAAAATAGTTAGAACATAGACATTTTAAGACTAATAATTAGGAATATTCCTCATAATGAGGTACATCTGAGAGGCACCTATATACAAGCAAGAAGTACAGCCTCATATATGTTCACAGTGTTTTCCTACTCATGCATTTTTGTTAAGGTAATAAAGTATATAAAAAATGTCACACAGTGACACATCCATCAAGGTGATTCTACCCATCTCCACATGTATTGCAAATTAAACAAAGTTATTAATACCGCTGCCTTTTGTTGCTGATTTATTATTTGCTTTAATTGCAGTTGGAGGACAAATTGCTATGCCCTCTTTACATTCTGTTTCTTAAATGTTGTTGTTGATTTTCATTATTATATGGTGTGGGTTTAAGGGGGCAGTCCCTATTCTAGGAGTGGGCATTATAACAGTAAGAAACCTTTAGAAGTATTTCATCTTACTGTTTCTGAAACTTCATTGTCAGTCATCTGAAGACACTGTGACACCTGCACAAAAATTATGCGGGGTGCTTAAAGTAAGTTGTGCTGAATATGTTTCTTTTTGAATGGGAAGACACAAAGCAACTTTTATGATATATAGGAGATGTTAAACAGGTTTTCTTTGCTTTGAAAAAAGGCTCACTGCCAAAGAGGCCAGGTATTGACTTGTGCTGCCTTTTGACCATTAATAAGATAATCCCTTAGCCAATAGTCATTGCTTTTACCACACAGTACTATTTAAGTTGTTGTTGTTGTGTCTTTCGGCTTTTCCCAGTTAGGGGTCGCCACAGCAGAACTCCAGTCTGCCAATGATTGGCAGTAGATTTTTACATGCCAAGTTGCCGGCCCTGACGCACAACCTTCAATGAACGCATGTCTCCACACAGAAGACGCTATAGCTGAGAATCGAACAGGACGTCTTACTGAGAGGCGACAACGCTACCGCAGCACCACCACCGCAGTTACACAGTACTATTAAGTGTGGTTTTCAAACCCAAGGTGGTTTTCCTCAAGCATTTTTTCATGGCATGCTTGCTAGGATCTCCATCCAAAATTTGAACACATAACTTATTATTCTACCCAGTCACTTACTATAAAGATAGTTTAGCTGTGTTAGGTACTCACAATAACAGCATGTAGTTGAAGTATTTCTGCTTTAACAGGAATATCTGACTCTACAGCCCCTGTATGTGATTTTATTTTCTTTTCTTGACTGTTATTACTTCTGCTGCAGTGCTGAGATATGAATATGAGTGCTGACACTCAAACTTGTTAAGCCTGTAGTATACCACTGTGGTAGTATGGTAGGTGGGATGTTTTACAAGAAGAAGGTCTTAATTGCCATTATAACAGTGTGTCATGACGGAGTTGAATGGCTGATGGCTGCAGTCTTATCTTATCTGTGGTCCTTCCCCAGGAGAGTAAGATGGTAAGGTGTAAACCTTCAGGTGGAGAACTAGTGGTAACTGATTTGGCACTACATATTTAGGTTCCCTTTTTCAGAGTTATGTTTATATTGTGTATTATTAGAGTCTGTCACACACCACAACAATGTAGCATTTCCAAGAAGGAAACAAATTACTATGGCATGGCAAGCATTTGACTTGTTATAACTTTATCATATAACTCTTTTTGGGATTTGCTTTATGATATTTTGGTTTAGCTTCTTGGCTAACTCTTGTGACTTCAGATTCCATATCTGAATATGTTCAATGCAGTTATATTATAAAGAGGATTATGATAGGGTTTCCAATCTTAACCAAATTATTATGTGTTTGTTATATGGACGCCAAGAAATATGCCTTGTGAGTGAAGGTCGAGAGCTAAATCTTGGCATCAATGGCAAGAACAATGTAATAAGGGTTACAATCAGAGAACCAGTTATAATTCTTTGTAGTGCATGGAGCTTTATCTGCTTTATGTACTACCAGTTAAAAAATGTAGGAGCGCAAAGTGTTCTACTGGCTTTGAAAGCTGGGAAAGCACTTAGTGAGTGCTGTCAGACAGCAGCACACCTCTCAACTTCTTTTCTTAAGAATGCCATATGAATCCAAAAATAATAGGATAAAATGAAGTGTCTAAAAATAATAGGAGGACAAGGATCAAAATCATGACAGTTTTTAATTATTGTTCTAATTCACTTAAAAAGTGAATACATTAAACAGAAACAAAATGCTTGTCTGGCCGGATGTAAAACAGCTTTTAAAACCTGTTAGACACTTCATTCTATCACACTTTGTAAGTATGGCAGAGTGAAGTTCTAACAGCTTTGAAAAGTTGTTTTACCTTTTGTTGGTGTCTTTGCCAGCCAGCACTGTACACTGTTAGTCCATAATGTGAGAGTCAGTCTTAACAATGCTTATGCTGTCCTGAACAAGCTTTCTTAAGCACCCTCTAAGCACTGTTAAGATTTGGTCTAACACTAAGGAAGTGCTTAGCAGGTTTATCTTTTTCCCAGTTTTGGCACATAATCACACAACTCCATGCACTGCAGTTTTAGTATGTATATAACCAGTCTCAGCTCAGAAGCTATGTACCATTACTGGGTCTATATCAGTTCAGCGAAAATTCAGTCAGCAAATGGCATTTTCGGTTCACTTACATCGAACATGCCATTCGTCGAACTGTTCATATTGAGATTGCAGTATGGCAAGGATCAGGAATTTGCTCTTTCCCCACTGTAGTGCGATCTCGGAGTTGGCATACATAATTAGCAGGGGGTGTAGGAGGCCCAGCCCCCCACAAGAGTGGATTTCAGTGAATGGCATTTCCAATGAAATGCTGTTCACTGAACTGCTGCTTCATGGAAGTGATATACACCCCCATTACTGATCACAGCTAATGTAAAACTTTTTTGCCCATATAGGGACCCTTGGAGGGGCTTGAATACAAGTCTTCTTAATGTAAAGAAATTGGCACTTCAGGAGCAAGACAGTTTGAAGAGCTGCTTTCTGTTGAAACACAACTCATTAGACATAGATACCTGAATCTGCATGCCAGTGGCTTGGTTAAATGCAGTTAAATACAATTTCAGGACATTACTTTTGTAGGTGTGCAAACCGCTGTATGTTCCTCATGTGGGAGGATGTGTTCCTCCAACACCTGTGCTTAAATATTAAAAAAATATAAGATCATGGAACGTGGTTGTATGTGACCTCAAAGTAGTAATCTTTAAGTTAAAAGGTGTGAGATGCAGCTCTTTCCAACATGTGTGATGTGAGTAGCTTGTCTGCCTGCAAAATTGCTGTCACATTGCTATAGCATGTTTCAATTTTCTGATAACAGCAAAACACAGATCAAGTTATTTTCAGTGAGTCATGGTCCAACAATAAGAAGCTCTACAAAGTGTAATATGGTCTGAAACTTCATTCATCTTATGTGATGGTGAGTACTTTACACAAGTGTGGCATTTTCATCATAAAGAATTTTGCTACAGAAATCTATAATATGTATGGGGTGAAATCAAAGGTTATTAGTCCCCTGGCCAGAGCGTGTTTGGGAGTCAAACATCCATTGATATGCATGGCTGCAGTCTTATATCATGGCCGTTAAAGGAAATGTACAGAGAAAGTGGATATGTACAAAGCTCAATTGTATTTTTCACTGAAATGAACAATATGTTCACTGATTTTGAGTAGTTTATTTCTTCAGACTGAGTTTGAGGGCTTTATTTTTTCTGGAATATTGAATTATTTTACCGATATGTAAAAATGTATTTGACTGTTATAAGTTTTACACTGTTTTGTGGGATTTTTTTCATGATATTCCCAGTGAAAACTATCAGGAAGTGCTATTGTGATTGTTAGATATCTCAAAACGATTATGACTTTAAGTGTTTGCTTTGTCTAGAGGTAAATCACAGCCTTGATAACTTTCAGCTAAAAATTTATAATTATAAATAAGCCAGTTCCTACGCTTTCTACTGTTGAAGTTTGTTTGAGTGGAGACTACATGAGGAAGACAATACCCAATAAAGGCCTTTCTTATTGGTCTTAGGAATGGACATGGCAAGGCCTGGATGCCAAAGGTTCAGGTGTCTGGCAACTGGATGTTGAGCATGTTGATATCATTAGAGGTTCCTGCTTTTGATGATGCCATGTTTATTTAGTTCATTTTTAGGTATTACAGCAGTTGTCAGTGGCTTCATTAGTCTGCAAACTTTTCACTTCAGGGGATTCTAAGGAGATAAAGCAAACAGGCTGCTCCTGCTTCTTCTCCACCTTCATTCTGCTTTGATGGTGATGATGATTAGCTTATTCAGATTGTATTGCTCACCGACTTTCATACATAGTTCTAGAATGAAGGTATTTTTTTTCCTAAGGTCCCCTCCCAGAGAATGACTCTTTTGAAGGAGTAGTCTAAATTGATTTCTTTCCTCTAGTTCTCTTTTAAGAATGGATATGCCAAACCGATGTATTTATCAGTACATGAAGCACTAGCAGTCCCTCTTACTATTGACACCTTTTAAAATATTCAATGCAATTCACTTCATTTACATGGGTTTCTAGAGAAAATATTTAGTTTACAACTCTGAAATGTCTGTGACCAAATCTTAACTAAAAGGGTATATTACTTGCTTCTACATGCAGCAGTGGAGTCTATACTGTATATTTCTTGCAAACAATTCCACAATGAAACTACTGTTTAAATGAATCACCTCATGTTCTGACAGCTCTTTTGGAGTCCCTAACATAACTCCATTATGAACTTTGTAAATTGTAGCTCATGTTGCCAGTAGTCAAGCCAAGGAACTTAAACAGGTATTTATCTCATAATTCATAGAATGCAAATAGTAGGCCACCTATAATTATATATTAAGATAGTCAATATAAATGTAGTTTCTTTACCTTTCTAACATAGTGTAGTGTTTGGAATAGAAGTACCGTTTTGTCTTGTATCTCCTCAGTTTCATTAACTACGAGTCTTTCCTGGTGACCATAATGTGACAGAACACTCAAAGGTTGACTGCCAAGATGGTGGTGCACTGATCAACAGTTGTTGAAAACAGAAATTGTAAAAAATGTGCCAGTGAAACTATCGTTTTTGGTACAATGTAGTTACTGATTAGTACTGACTAGAAATTATACTGCCAGGACACCAGCAAAGAAGCAATTTGGAGAAAGTAAGAGAAAGGCAACCAGAAAAGGAGAAGAGAAAACTCTGACTGGAAAAATCTTGCAGCTGTTCAGCATAAACCATTTCACTTTTCAACTTTGGTACAGGAGTTGGCTTTGAGTAATTTAGAGGAAAAAATAAATCAAATGCACTCAGAGGTGTTTAGAATAAATGAAACACTGAAATAATATGTTAACTTGAAGGGATATATGAAGACAAATAAATGTCTGGAAAAAATAGAAGTTTTAACTATTCATGTAAGTGATAGAACTGCAAGAAATCAGTGGTTAAAGTGAAAAAATGATGGATGAGCATGAGGGTTTTCAAGAAGAGCAGTTTTGAAAAATAATGGAGTTAGAAGACAGAGCACACAGAGAAAAACTGAGAATCTGATGTTATCATTTTCATTCTTCCTCAACAAATGGATTATGGATCCGATCATTGCATCCAACTTGGCCGCATACTTCAGACTTTGGATCAAACTCTTGAGATCCTCCCTCTACACATAATACCCTAGACTATTCACAGTATCTCAGATCTCATTTGCCACAATTGTGCACAAATGTGGGATCCTTCTCTCATAGCGTTTGTTGTAATTGTTGTTGCTTCTGAAAGTAAGAACATTTAATTATCTCTATCTAATTTATTTTTTCTTATTTGTTAAACCTTTCTCTTAGTTCTTTGGAGCTTTCTGCATCAGGCTTCTTGCTATTTAAACAGTAAATTCTTTTGATCACCTGCTGTATCTCTCCTACCTTATTCTTCAGATTAATTATTTTACCATTGGTGGTATTTTGCTATAAACAAAAAAATTTTCTTATGTTTCTATTTTATATCTACAGTGTTATCTGTACTGTCATGGCAGACAAGCTGACAGATTTTAAAAAATGCACTTCTTGTTGGCATAAAATCCCTAACTCAGATGCCCACAAGGAGTGCATTTACTGCTTGGGGCTGGTTCACTTAAATACAAACTGCTCAATCTGTGCAGCCTTTAATTCTTGAGCCAAAGCTAACAGGAGAAACAAACTAGTCCTCAAGGGTTTGCTTTCTCCCTCAACTTCCTCATCTTTAGGGGCTCAAACCCCCAGTAAGCTGTCAAAGGCTTTTTCAGAGCACAGGAAGCAGTTGCCTTTGAAATCTTCCAAAACTCTGTTAGAGCCACCCACCAAAGTTGCAAAATTGTTGGATCCGATTTTGTTGGATCCGAAACAACATACAGTGGATCCTAAGTACTCAGATCTGAAACCATCTGATCCCATTGTGATTTCTGCTAGTCAACCAGCCATTTATGGATCCTAGGTCTTTGGATCTGAAGCCTAGTACTTTATACACTCTGAGGACTTCTTCCCCTGAGTTCCTCATGGATGCCATTTCCCCTGGGCTCCATTCTTGATTTAAGCAGCCCCCTCAAAAAAAAACATTCCAGACTGCACTCAACCACCTCATCCATTAGGTCCTCTAGGAATCTATCCAAAGTAGACATGGACAGGATGATGAGAAAGTTCTTCAGAGCTCAGATCCAGATGGGGGTTATCTTGGCTCCATCCTCCTATTGGATCTGTGAGTCTTCCTGTCACTATCACACAGGCCTATTTTCTTCTCTGATCCTTCCTTTGGTTTTAGATCCCCAGGATCCAACAGCCCAGAGAGTTCCAGAGCCAGATCTGAAGGAAATTACTTATTCACTCCAACAGTATCCCTGACTAGTTCTTCTCCTATGCCTTTGGATTGGAACGGGCCCTGGAGCTTAAGTGTTGACATTGTTTTTGTGGGGCTGGGATGTACTCTAATGAGGTCAGATCCATCCATGTCCCTTGGAGCCTTAGCGTTGGACATCTGGGGTCCAGTTCCCTCCTTCAGGCATGAAATGGGTTAGAGTCATGATCTAGCCATAGTAGAACACTTAGATCCTATGTGGGTGGCCACTGCTTCTCTGGGTCCATCTGCTTTTGAGGTTCGGGAAAGGGATTTTTCTTGTTCTAGAGATCCGGTCTCTCACCCCATGGATCCACCCTCATATTTCCTCTTTGGTTCCAAGCTCTGAGTCCATCAGACCTATTCCACATGGACAGCCAGTATCATCTAGCTTCTAGTCATTCCCCATGGAGGTATTCCTCTCTCTTTTGATACCTCCCCAAACATCCCCCCGAGGAGGTTTGTCAGAAGAGGATGTGCAAGAGGAGGCACATAGATTCCCCTTTGGAATCAGTCAGTGAAGATACTTATTTTGAGGAAGGAGAAGGGTCTCCAGATCACTATCTGATGATGTCTCCTGGGGAGATATATGAAAGCCTTAAACAAAAATGTGCTTGGTCTTCCAATAATCCTTCTCCAGTGGAGTCTGTATTTCTGGCTTTTGGTTCTGTCCCATCTACATTTTGGGTGACCCTCTGTATTGCATGAGCTTACTGATCTGGTCTCTCATTGGACATGGAAGGAACCGAATTCTTTTGGGCCAATACCTAGTCACCTGGACAAGTTCTTAGCCCATCCTAAAGGTAAACCCCACTGGAGCAAAGTAGTCCCTGTAGATGCAATGATTGTGGTGGCAGCCACCAAAAAGGAGCTAGCAGAACAGAGGAGAGCTCCTCTGTCTACCCCCCAACAGAGAGTCTAAGGTGCTGGACAGATTTGAAAAGTGTGTATTTGCTTCACTGACCTTTGCCCTGAGGTGCCTGAACTACCTGGCATACTTTACAAAGCTACAGAGGGATTTGACAATAGAACTATCAAACTCTGTTTCGGAGTCCATGTCTGCAGAGGATTTCAAAAGATCATCTTCTCATCTGGCCACTCTCTTGTCAATCTCCAATGTGTCCATGAGGTTAATCTCTCATGCAGCAGAAGGTGCTTCACGGGCAGTGAACAAGAAGAAAAGACCCTGCCTGCTGTGGGAATCAAGTTTTGTACCCCCCCCCCCAATGAACTTTCTCTAGAAATCATATAGGTGGTAAGAAAATGTGGTTCTGCAAATCTCACGGACCTGTCCATGTGGAGACAACTCCTTCAGAGGCAGAGGAGTCAGTTCTAACAGTAGACATTGCCCTCAAGGCAGAGGAGGCCCGCAAAATCAGGGTTTCCAAGATTATTTCTTGGATAGATCCTTTCAACACTCCTGAAGTGCTGCCCAACTGCCCATCTCTGAAGGCATTCAGGGGACATTTGTCCTGGCACCCAGATGCCTGGACTGCTATAAAAAATGTTTCTGGGTGCTAAAAATTATATCCAAAGATTACTTCATACCATTTTCCCAGCCCCCAATCTCCAAAAGAAAGAAGCTTCCTGATGTCCCACCAGTCAGAGGAAGGCTGCAGCACAAGAAATTCAAAAGCAGCCGAACGAGTCATCCAGGAGCTCCCATCAGATCAAACAGGATTTGGAACTTACTCACATTTCTTTTTAGCACCAAAATGCAAGGAGACCTGAGACCAGTGTTGGATCTAAGCAAATATAATCAGTTCATGAAAAAAATCAAAGTTCTGAATGGTCATGGTTCAGTCCATTCTGCTGTTTCTATGCAAAGACAATTTGATGTCCTCCATAGATCTTCAGGATGCATACTATCACATCAAAATAGACAGGCAGTCCTGAAGACACTTAAGCTTTCAGCTGGGAGCCGGTCACTACCAATTCAGAGCCCTACCCTTTGGACCCACCACAGCCCCCAGGATGTTCCCCAAATGTATGGCAGTGGTGGCAGCTAACTTGATACTAAAAGGATTCTGAGTGCTTCCATATCTTTCTGCAGGGAAGCTATGAGAGTGTGGCAAGGGGTAACCTCCTCCAACCATTTTCTAGTCACAACACACATTTCAGGGAAATCCAACATACTAGCAGACAAACTCAGCAGGTCCATTCCAATGCCTCATGAGTGGTCTCTTAAGCAATCAGTAGTGGAGGAAATTTTCCATCATTGGGGCCAACCTTGCAGCAACCTCTTTGCTTCCCCCCACAACAACAAGTGCAGCATGTATTTTGCTCTGACCCCCCCCCCCCCTTCAGGGGGAGTCACAGAGAGATGCTTTAGTCCACATATGGCCATCCAATCTCCCTTAAGCTTATCCCCCACTTCTTTTGATCTCAAAATTTCTACAGAAAGCAACTCGGTTGAAGAGCTCAGTCATTCTCATTATCCTTTCTGCTCTTCATTGGTGAGGTTCCTCTTCCTTTGGTCTCACATTCGTTATCCTCCCCAGATACTGAACCCAAATCCAGATCTTCTCTCACAACCCTCAGGGATGAATCATCCCAGTACCCCAGACCTCAAACTAACTACATGGTTTCTCCAGTTCCAGTAATAGACAACCCAGTCTTTCTTCCCTAGTATGTACCATTTTATTATGCTTGCAAAAAGACTCCACCAAAAAGGTTTACAGGAACAAATGGAAATCATTTTCCTTTTGGGCATTAAGAAACAATGTTGACCCTTTTAATGGCTCTGTTTTCTGCTGTTCTTGATTTTCTGGCTGCTCTTTTCAAAGAAGGAGGTATTTTTTTCTACAATTAAACTATAGTTGGCAGCCATAATTTAAAGTATCAGTCTTGGAAAACAACCTTTTTAGTAGCTATCACTTGTGCCAAAAGGATTTCTGAACTCCAGGCTGTTTCATCAAAGACTCCGTACATCATTTTCCATGAAGGCAGGAGTACTTTATGAACTAACCCTTCCTTTTTACCTAAACTGGCTCCTGAATCTAACATTAACAAATCCATCCATTTACCAGTTTTCTTTCCAAACTTTTCAAATGAAGGAGAATACATGCTACATCTTCTAGATGTGCACAAGCAATTATGTTTTTATTTACACAGAACTAAAGAAATCAGATAATCAGACCAGCTGTTTATCTCCTTCTCAAAACGTTGACTGGATTATCCAGTATCTAAAGTTACATTGGCTAAATGGATAACTTATTCCATTTCTTGGATCTGTTCCAGACAACAGATTTCTTTACCAAGACCACCTAAAGCCCACTCAACTAGATCCATAGCCACATCATCTGCTTTTTAGTAAAGAACATCTATTGATGATATTTGCACAGCAGTCACATGATCTAATGGTCCTACCTGTGTTACTCATTACAAAGTGGACCTAATCTCCAGAAACAGAGCTGCTTTTGGTTTAGCAGTTCTCCAGAATATCCTTCCATGATTTCTACCCAAGATTCACTTAGCTGGAGACCCTGTCCTATTCATTGAGGAAGAATGAAAAGGATAGCATCAGATATAAAAAGTTATGTACTCACCATAGCTAGGCATCTGTGTTGTCTATTTTCATTCTTCCCCAGCTTATCCCTTCCATCCCCCTTTCTATAATCTTCTGGATTGACCTGTTGGTTTTATTATTGGAACTTGTAGTTTTGAGTTTGAGCCCTAGTGTATTATATATCCCTTTCTCTAACTTATTAATGCAGCAAACTCAATCTGAGGTACTGTGGATGGGTAGAAGGTTGAGAGCTCGAGGGGTGGATCCAAAGTCTGAAGTATGTGGCAGAGTTAGATCTGAGGATCAGAAATGTAACCTATTCATTGAGGAAGAATGAAAATGGACAACACAGATGCCTAGTTTTGGTAAGTACATAACTTTTACATTTCTTCTTCTTTACCTGAAGAACTGGAAGGAACAAACTGCAGTAGTTTTATGAAAGTACAGATCACCAAATGGACTTGTGCTCTACAGCAAGATTTGTTAATTGAAGGGGCACTTCATGTATATGCCCAAATCTGGCCATGATAAAAAAGCCATGACCTATAATAGTAAAGATGCAACCATACCAGCAGAAAGAGTTACTCCTAGTAAAGGTGTGGCAGAAGAGAAATATATTAAAAACTGGGGAAGGCAGAATGTTTGTATAAAATGATTATTCACTGTACACCAGGCAGAATTGAAACACATTTATCCTGGAAGTTACGGAATAAAGAGAGTCAGATACGGGATTCAAGCTACTATATCCAGCTGTCTTCAGAATATATTTCCTAGAGGATTAAACCATTGTATTGCAGACCAGGCTAAGAGGGAAACAAAAAAAGTTTGTCCAACAAAGCGTGAACCAGCAAGCAGAACAGGACTCTGCTTCTCACTCTTCTGGTAATACCAAAGTCCATAAATAGATCTTCCCAGTGAAACATTTCCATTATTCCAAATTAAAAATGCTTGAAAGATAGAAAAAAGCACAAGAGCTGACTAGAAGAATCAGAATTATATTAAACTTGAACTGGAGACTAGGTTGGGAGAGGAAGATAATAAGGAAGAAAACCAGCAACACTGACATTAGGGAATAAATGGGAGAATATATAGCATCAATCTCACTGAATATATAAATAGACTTTTTAAATATGTCTTTAAAGGAACAAGTGGCTATGAAAGTCTGGAATAGTACTGCCTGATAAATTGGTTGGTGTACTGCAAAGCATATGCTCCTCTATATTTCATTAGTGTTTAGAAGGACACTGAAGGGAATGAAGAAGAAACTGTAAGTAAAACAGTTTGTGTTATTGTTAATGTTTGCATAAAAAATAATGATGTAAACTGCATGTTGTACAGTCCATAATCAAGATTTTAAATGTGAGGTTGGGGAAATCTTATCAGCAACTAATGCATTGTTAAAGATATTATAGCAAGCAAGAAGTTTTTCTTAGTTGTAAGGTATACAGGCTTTTCAATCTAATAATATAAGAAAAGCTGCACAGAAGCAAGTTAAAGTTAATATAAAGTTGTGATCTTAGGCTGCTGGGGTGCAGTGTTGTAAAAGTGTACTGTTTTTGTATGTGGAATTAAGATAAAAAAATGTTCCTATTTTTACAGGAGTATACATCTAGAATGGTGTCCTTTTTTTGAAGGTAAAAATATTTTTAAGCAAATTAGCTCAGAAATAAGATAAAATGATGAAAGATATAGAAAATGGCAAGTGTCTTGCATTTGCAAATTATTAGCTATTTTTGTTTCCATAAGTAAATGCTCTAAACTGAGACAGTAAGTCTGCAGGTACAGGCAGTTGGTCTGAACAGTGTGTTCTAAGTGTAATTTACAAAAATTATTTTATGCATCTAAATTTTTAGTAGCTGTTTTTTCCACTGCTGACTGCTTTTACTTGGAGACAAGCTGTTTGCAGGTGCAAGCAATTAATCTTGATAGCTCTGACCACTCTTCCCTTAGATAAATGTACGAAGTACAGTGCAATTGACATTTAAAGGTACAGTGGCAAACATTTCAGTGAAAAATGAATTACGTTTGAAACTGTGTGAAGTGAATGAGTTATATAAATAGTTGCCTTCCCAGCAGCTTAAATACTTTAGTGCATTTATTATAACTGTGCACCATTTTAGTTTATTTATTTAAAGGTAGCCGGTAAACTTTTTCTTAGGGCTAAAATTTAATATTTACTGAAAGCATCCACACTGTTTCTCACAAATGGGAAAGTAATACAGATAGAAAAAGCAAATAGCAAGTGATATAAGTGGGAACACTGCTAGTAACGTGCTTTAGCAGGGGTAATCTCTGTTGGGTGTTAGTGGTTCATATCTGGAAGGCTAAGCTAGATTTGAGAAAAATATACAAAGTTTTGTGTGTTTCTTGGTATGATGAGTTCTGAAAATGTATTTAGGTTATTTTTATCATTGAAAAAAATTTTTGAAAAATGTGGTACATGTTCAACTCGAGATGAGAAGCAAGCCTTAGTATGTGCATGTAAGCAGAAGTTGGAAATATACATTCTCGATAACTGCCATGTATTTCCATTTTCAATAACTGCCATGTATAATTGAGTAATATCTTTCTATCATAATGGTTACTTTATCCATAATATCACAGAATGTAAATGGTCTTATAGGTGTAGATAAAAAGAGTATTGAATTATAATAAGAAATGTAGGGTGCACATAACAATGCTGCAAGAGGAAATTTTGGGTAGAAATTATAAAGTGAATTTGGCAAAGAAAGGATTTCATTCAGCAGAATATCAGGAACAAAGGAAAAGGGGAGTAATAATAATACTGATCGCTAGAGGAGATCCAGTAGTGATAGAAGAAGGAAGTAAAGGCAGTGATGGTAGATCTGTGGTGGTAGATCCTTTATAAACGCATTCTATGAACACCTTCAGGAATGCATGGATCATGCAATCCCAAATAAAACCAAGACCCAATCCTCCAAAGGCAGACGTCCTGTCTGGTGGACCCCAGCCATAAACAAACTATACAATAGAAGGAGGAAGCTACTACATGATAGACAAAATCCCAAAAAGGGAAGGCATCTCTGATCAGTATTAGCAAAAAACTGTGGGCACTCATAAAATCATCTAAGGCCAGCTTCGAGAGAAAAATTGCACAGGACACTAAGGATAATCACAAGGCTTTCTTTAGTTATGTTAGGAACCTGGGTGGGAATTCCCAGATATGCTCAGAATTAGTCCAAAATGACAAAAAATACACCGAGCCCACAGACATTGCCAACATCCTAGCTGACAGGTTCAGTGCAAACTTCTCCCCCCTCTCCCCACCAAAAGGGCAAATATCTATCCCAACAGAGTGCTGCCCCCCTGACATCTCAGATGCTCAGGTAAGAGCCACCCTCTCCAAAGCAAAAAACATAGCATCAATGGGACCAGATGGTGTCCCGGGCTGCGTCCTACATGAACTCCAAGAAGAGCTAAACCCAAACATAAAACTACCGTTCAATCTTACCCTTACTACAGGATATGTACCCAAAGAGTGGCGTACAGCAACAGTGGTCCCTCTCCACAAAGGTGGTGCCTCAACGGATCCTGGAAACTATCGCCCCATAAGCCTGACTAGCTTGGTCTGCAAAGCTATGGAAAGGATCATCATGGACCTCATAAATAAAGATATTGGGGACCTACAGACACTGGATTCTACCCAGTTTGGCTTTGTTAAGGGCAGATCCTGCCTCTTAAACCTGGTCAATTTCTTTGAAACAGTCACCAAGGCCATTGACGAGGGGAAGGTGGTCCACACAGCCTACCTGGACCTCACAAAAGCCTTCGATACAATACCCCACTCGGGCATTATAGATAAGCTCACCAGCTTAAATATAAACCCCTATGCCACTAGATGGGTTGCAAACTGGCTCAAGGACAGAACCCACATGGTTAGAATTGATGGAGCCATGTCAGACTCCAAACCAGTTACAAGTGGCATCCCACAAGGCTCAGTCCTGGGACCTCTCTTGTTCAGTATATATTTCTCGGCGGTACAGGCCAACACGGAAGGACTGTGGCTGACCAAGTTTGCAGATGACTGCAAACTGGGCGCCATAATCAACTCTCCAGCCGACACAAAGCATCCTCCAAAAGGGCCTCATAGAAACAGACAACTGGTGCCAGAGCCATGGCATCAAGCTAAACGCCAAAAAGTGTATAGTCATCCCCTTTGGCAAAAACAAAGTGCCCACAAATTACCACATAGGCGGTAATCCATTAAGTACAGAAGAAGTCATTAGGGACCTGGGGACCAAAGTTGATAGCAATCTCTCATTTGACAACCACGTGGCCAAAGTGGTTAGAAAAACATTTTATATAGCCCACCTAATCATGAAGGGATTCACATCTAGATCAGGGGAGGTCATCGTACCTCTTTACTCATCCCTCATCAGGCCTATAATTGAGTACAATGCCCCTTTTGGGATGTACCTTACCAGACACCTGCAGCAACTGGAAAGACCCCAAAAGTACCTCACCAAGAGGATCAAAGGGCTCAAACAAATGCCATATGCTGCCTGGTTAAAGAAACTCCAGCTCTACTCAGTGGCATACCGCCTGCTCAGAGGCGATCTGTGCCTGACGTATAAAGCTATGTCCAACCCGGAATTAATGGACATGCTGCACCTCAGAAAATCCAAATCCCATCGAGCTACGCTCGAGAGACTTGAACCTCAGCACTGAAATAAATAGGACATGCTGGAGGGACAGATTCATAACCCAGAGGCTCCCTTCACTCTGGAATAAAATCCCAGTCCAGGTTAGGCAGAGTCCCACATTGACTCTCTTCAAGAGGAATCTTGATGAGTGGATGGGAGATCGTAGGTTTACCCCGGCTATCACTTCTGTGTCACTGTTAGACAGAGGCACAGTATACTAACCTCAAAAAAAGGCATAGCAAAATTAATTTAAAATGGGTGGTGAAAGCCAAACACACTCTGGCTAGGCTTATAAATGCCCTAGGGCAGATAGCCTAGTATGAACCTATGAACCTATGAACATATAAGCAGGTAGGAGGATTATGATGGCATGTATTTGTATTTCACCAAATGTTGCTATTATGGAGCATAAGACATTGTTGGGAGAAATGATCAGCTTTCAGAAGAGATATTATTTATGGGTGGGGGGGCTAGAACTTGATTTGCAATAGTGAGGCTGTATCAAGGGGGCCTACAATTGAAATATAACTAACATGGGTAGATATTTGAAGAGATATATGTGAATACTTGGTATGGAAAATGTGAATCCAATAGCAGAAACTCAGCATATACAAATTATTCCTCAAGGGACAATAACTGGTGTAGATTGGATAGAAATTGTATTTCACAGGAGGCTGTGTATTTAATTGAAAGCCTAGACACATGTATGGTAACTGTTTTAGACTGCATATCAGTAGAAACTAAGATGCAGTCTAATTCAGTAAAAAACGAGATGCTGATACTTTCTTGCATATTTAAGAGTGGAATTTAAGGAATGAGGAGTGGAAATTATTTAAGAGTCAATACGAAAGATAGACATTTCTTCTGAATAGTTGGCTAGTCTGTGGAATATAATGAAAATGGAGTTTAAAAACAGACTTACACTAATAGAGAAAGAGATGTGGAAAATAGTAATAGAAATTAATTAGAAGGTTTGACAAAGTTTAAAGTATTGCAGCATAAAGGGAATTGCATAGATCAAGAAAAAGAGCATTTGCTGAGTGCTAAAGGAAAAAATAAAGAATATTTGGGTAATATATATGGGTTTAGAATGATTTCAGTTAAGTAACTATTTGCGGTTACTTCACAGTACAAAAAAAACTTTTATTACAATTTCTTAGGCAACAGAAAGAAAAAAGCATTGTTGCCAAACATAGCAAGCCTTTGTCAACAAATATAACTAGTGATCCTATAGCGGTATTAAAGATATTTCAAAAATGTTATTAAAATATTTATAAAGCAGAGGAATACCTAAACCCATTAAAGGGCACAAATGGAGATATTTATGGAAGATTTAATTATGCTAAGGTTAGGGCAAGGTGAGGCTTAACAATTCTAGCTAAGATAGGAAGAGATGAGATAAAAATGGTGATGTATAGTCATTCAGCAAGGCAGTCTTCAGGAACAGACAGTATCCCATTGGAAGTTGGGAGAGAAGAAAGTGATAAAGATATGGAAGTTTTTGTTTAACATTATTTTAAAAGGGGGGATACTAGCATCTTAGAAGACAGCTGTGGCAGCTGTATTACCTAAAAGGGTAAAAATACTTCTTACCTAGCTTTGTATAGACCCGTTTCAATTTTAAACCATGATTATAAAGTGTTTATTGCTTTACTAGATGAGAAAATAGCAATGGTGTTGATAAAATTGATAGATATGGATTAATATGGTTTTGTGGAGGGAAGACAAACATTTGACAACATTAATAGAGTTGTGATGATCCAGAGGGAAGCAGATTGTAAGAAAATGCTGGTATTATTTTGAGTTTTGATGCAGAAAAACATTTAATAGAGTAAGCTATGATTTCATGAGTAGGGCAGTGGTAATATTTGCATTCTGTGATAGAATACTACAGTTAATTAGGAGGATATATGAAGGGACACTGGCAACAATTAGGTGGGAGGGTTCCATTCCGAAAAGCCTTGTTTGAACAGAGGAACAAGGTAGGGGAGTCCTCTTTTCCTTTGTTATTTGCTTTATATTTAGAGCCATTGACAAAGACAATAAGGGACTCACAAATTCAAGGAAAGAAATGGTATGGTAATCAAGAAAAGTTAACTTTATTTGCAGATGATTTTATTTTGTATTAGAAAAATCCAGAGAAGAACATTTTAATGTTGTGGAACAATTTCAGAGAGCTTTAAGTGTTTCAGAATATAAAAGGAATAAAACTAAAATAAAGATTACAGCGGTAATCTGTGTACACACACATGAATTCATTCGGCAATACCCATATTTATGGGAACATGATAAAGGTTTAGGAGTACCTGATTTGAAGAGATACTTTACAGCTATGCAGTTAAAGCTCACATACATAACACAAGCAGAAGATTATAAATCAAAGTAGAAAGGGGTGATGATGAAGTAGAGGGAGTTCAAGAAATAAGGGGAGAGTGGGATTTTGGATACAGGTCCTTAAGGAAAATAACAACAAGAACTGTACAGAATATTATGTTCATAAAGTAACATAAAGTAATCTAAGAACTAAGCCAGCACAGAAAATAAGAAAGGGGGTTTGCAAGTAGGGGTATAGAAAATAGGCAACAGGGGATGGAATTTACTGCAGAAAATTAGCAAAGGAACCAAGGTATTGGGAGTGAATAAGTAGAGAGGCAAAAGTAATAGAGTGAGATGAGGCCAAGTAGAACTTTATATTGCAGGACAGAGCTCCCTGCCAGAGATTGATATCAAAGTGTAGGCAAAGAGAAAGAGGTAGGGGGTGTGCTAAGTGAAAGCCCAGCAATGGTAGAGTTTTTAATTTAGTAAACAGTAGAAACTGCTGTAAAAAGGGATAATTAGTAGGGCCTGTACAATGACTGCAGTGGTGGTGCTGCGGTAGCGTTGTCGCCTCACAGCAAGACGTTGTGCCGTTTGATTCTCAGCTAGAGCGTCTTCTGTGTGGAGACATGCGTGAATGGGCGTACCTTCGTTGAAGGTTGTGCATCAGGGCTGGCAAACTCGGCACGTAAAAAAATCTACTGCCAATCATTAGCGGACCGGAGTTCCGCTGTAGCGACCCCTAACTGGGAAAAAGACACAAAAAGTAGGGCCTATACAATATTGCATGGTAACTGTAATAAAGAACCCTAGGAAGATATCTGAATGATCCCAAGTATGGAGTAGAGTCCAGAAGGTTTGGAATTGTTGCTTGGAAGTATCTGCATAGGTTTTTATACTCTTAGAAGACTTCAGAGAACCTGTCCTCACGTAGGCTGCAAAATCTGGAGGTGTAATGGGAAAGAGTGAGGTAATTGGGAACATGTTTTTTGAAAGTGTAATGAGTTTGCAGATTTTTAAATCTCATTGCAGAGTACTTTGTCTGAAGTGTTGAGGGAAGAAATGGTTATAACTAAGGAATTGATTCTTAAGCTGGGACATAGGATCTGAATTGCCTAGACATAATAATGCATTACTAAGTTTAATAGTATTGCCTGACAAAAAAAGCTATTACTAGAAAATGGAAATCAAACTTTAAACCAACTATAACTGAAATACTGAATATTGTAAAGGAGATGAATAACTGGATATGGGATCTTTAGAAAAGGGAATGTGTAAATTACATGTAACTAGATGACATTTTTGAGAATAATGCATACAGGTAAGAGAATGAGGCTTAATGGATGGCAGGAACTGTACAAGGTATGAAATGTTGGGTTGAATGATAATTGTTAAAAAGAAAAACACATGTATAGTACATGACAACAATGAGATATATTATTGTTTTTTTATTAATGTATGTGTACCTATGTCATAGTTTCAGTTGTGATTTAATAAATGTGTTAAAAACTCAAAGGCTGATCTGGTGATAAACAACAAGCGCAAGAAGGAACTTTTTTCTTTAGTGGTCTTCAAACAAAGATTCACAGTATACCTCCTTCACTCACTGTTTCTGTCTACTAGATCATTTTAAGTTCTATTAAGTACAGGGGTGCATTATTCAACATGTAAACTTCCTTTGAACGTCTTGCATTGAAAGCCATATAAACTGATTAGGAAACAGTTGACTGGCTATATGTTATCTTAAGGTAGGATCACAACTCAGGAGAATGTTCAAAAGCCTCAAAGTCACTTGTGTTATTATCTTTGTCATGTTCAGGTTCTCTGCATGGTTACGTATCACATTTGCATTCAGTAGTATGGAGTCAGTCATATACAGTGTTAACAGCAAACACCAAATGAGGAGCCATAGTATTCCTATCTCTTAATTATATTTTCCATAGCTAGAGTGCTGCCAAGATAAAATGTTCTGACTTAGTCACTTAGGGATCCAACCATAAAGACTCATTTTCTGTACAAGTGCTGTGTGGCTCACATAATAAAATGCTTTGCTTTAATCAATAAAGGCTACTTCCAGCTGAAGTCTGCCATCTATAGCTTTTGATGCAAAGTCTTAAAAATGTAGCATACTGATTGTTTTAGATAGCCTGTTTCTCCATGTAATCATTCTACTTCTGGTAGTTAACTTATCTACTTTCCTAAATTTAGATGCGTTACAAAGTAGGTGGATTGGTCTCTACAAGGATACAACTGACATAGACCCCTTCTCCTTATAGATAGCAACAAGCATAGCTTTTTTTCACTCACAGATAACCATAGCTTCTCTTGATGGATGATCTGTTAGAGATAGCACAGAACTGGAATGAGATAACCATTGTATTAAGCTTTATATTTTTTATACTGTAAGAAGCACTAGCATGTTACTTATTTAGTTTGCTTGGTACATAGGATATTTGATATACTGACATAAAGTCTCCTTGAAATATGCATTAGCTGCAGTCAGAGTATGAGTTGTAAATAAAAACATCACAGACAAACTAATTTGTATGTTTCTGCACCTTTAATGGAAGGGTAGGTTATGTCATATGACTCAGTGGAGGGGATTTTAAATATTGGATGTAAGTGGTTTTAATTTGTCTGATGAAGTCTCTCTTTTTAAGGGACAAAAATGTTTATGTTTGTTTAATAAACTGTTTAAGTTTTATGTTTTTTTTTATATAGTTCTTATTCCTTTCTTGGCTCGTAGTTTGCTTGACAGTATGAGTTGTCCCTTTTTACAACTGGCCCTGGAATTCAATAAACTCCATGTGAAGCCAACATGGAGTTTAAATGTGTGTACTGTGATGCGTGGTGGGCAGCAGCACTCATTGCATATTCATGCAGCACACCGCATTTAAATGTAAGTAGGTAATGTTTCGTGTCTCGCTACAGTATTGATAGCCAGGAAACAGTGTATGGAAACACAGATAGCAATACTGTTTAAATCAGAGTGCTGAAGGTCCATGGTTTTGCATGGAATATCACAGTGGTCACCAGGGCTTAACAGACAGCTCTCAATCTCCTAGTGTATGACATCTGGACAAAGGCCAACATAATGGGGGACAATGACCCAGAAATAAGGGCATATTTGACATATTTGCTGTATAGAAATGTGCTAGAATAATCAGGAGTTTGTGTTAAGATACATGTTTTAAATGATTTGAAGTCTGAAACTCAAATATATGTAATTATTAAGTCACATCAGTCCTGAGATCATCCCAGTGATATGGAAGAAAACCACAAATTTGATAAGGAGCACACCAAAAATATAAAGGCAAAAATCTGGACATTCTTTGAAAATCTGGACAGTTGAGAGGTATGATTGTTAAGTAGAGATTACTGTGAAATCCCATTCCTGGCATTCTGTACTGAAGTTGTGTAAATGATATATAAGGGTACATGGACTGCCATGTAAAATAAACACTCAGGAGAAGTGTGTATTGAATAGGGACACACAGATGAATTGTAGGAATGAACACAGGGAAAGAAGATGGATAAAACAGCCTAATATCATGCAGATGAGGGTGTGTCAATGGAAGATAGTGGTACAGTAAGGACTGCACAGTGAAAATGTGTATTATGTGACTGTCCCACAAGGTGACATAACAATGGGAAGGATGTATGTGTGAGGTAAGCATCCTTACATGAATAATGCAGAGGACATCTGTCAGGGATGTTACATGCAATTGGGGTAGGGTGCATATTGTAAAGCTATGCAAACTGATTAGTCTGAATATGAGTGCACTCTCAGTAAAGGTCTCCAGCAAGTGGGACACATGTAAAGGCTCATGGACAACATTAAAATAAGCAAGCACAATCATGGACAAGATTAGAATAATACCATCAGTAATCCCATGCATCTGACATAACATATGTAATTTAGAGTGATCAGAGATGATTCTGCACAAACACACTTGTACAACTGTTATGATATGTCCACACTTTATGAGGGTAATTATGCACACTATCCTGGAACCATAACATCTTTTGGAGGTGTTAAGAGGGACACTGCTATACCTGTATGTGACATTATGATCAATACAGGCTAGCTGACTGGTGTGCATGGCATATGTATATGGCACAATCCACACTGTCACAAATGTTACCCATACCATTAATATTGTCAAACACTGTAGTATGTACTTTGTGCATCACCAGAACAGATAGCACAATGCATCTGGTGTAATAACCTTGATGGGTGTTCTGTACCATCAGACAGTAATGTTTATTCCACAAAAAGAATACTCAGGTATGGCCAATAAGATGTGTGACAGCTCACTGTGACAAAGGTGGTGCACTTCAGTTACACATCATTGGAAGATTTGTAGGGAGGTACATGAAGAAGGGTGCATTGTACTCATAGGATCATAGAAGATTACTAGGCTAATGGCCCTGGGGCCCTTACAAGCCTAGCCAAGAGTTTATCCCCAAAAAGAAACCTCAGTCAGCACCTGTCGCCCCTGTCAATGAGAGACACAGGTAGAACCCCTGAGACAAATTTGTGGTTTCCCATCCACTCATCAAGGTTATGCTTGAAGAGGTTCAGCAAGGTGCTCTGTTTGACATGTATGAGAAGTCAATTCCAGAAATGGGGCAGCCTCTGGGAGACAAACCTGTCTCTCCAGCAGGTTTTGTTGATGTTGCGTATTAGATTCAGGCCTTTCAAATGGGTAATGCGTGAGGAGTTAGCCTTACTGATATGGAGCATCTCTAGTAGGGCAGGGTCCAAGATTGCCTTGTAGGTGAGACACAGATCACCCATGAGCAATTTATACTATACTGAATAGCGTGGTAGTCATTTGAGCCTGTTCGCATAGGACAGGTGTTGGAGGCCAAGGATTCTCTTTGTGACGTATTTCAGTGGCTTTTCTAGTTGGTGCAGATGTTTTCAGAGGTATGTACCAAATGGGGAGTTATAGTCAATTAGTGGTCTAATGAGGGAGGAGTATAGAGAGGTAATAACCTCCTTTTTTTCTGGATGCAATCCCTTTACTTAGGAGATGAACCAAGTAAAAGACTTTTCTGACCACTCCCGCTACATGATGGTCAATTGTGAGGTTGTTATCAACCTGAGTGCCCAGGTCTCTCACCACAGGCTCTGTGCTTATGGGGTTGCTGTTGATGTGGTAATCAGTAGGGGGCATGTTTTTGCTGAATGGTATGATGATACATTTTTTTGCATTTAGCTTGAGGCCATGACTTTGGCACCACTCATTAGTTGCTGTGAGACCCTCTTGCAGTATAAACAAAAAAACCCAGTGATCAGAGTGGAAAACGCCACAAAGAAAAACAAACTCACTCTGTGCTGCTGCCTCAAAAAACATCCACAGGCATGAAATGATCCAAGGTATTGGTAAAAACACAGGTTTAATACTCAAGACAGTCAAGTAGCACAAAATCCAAATAAATCAGGTAAAAAAAAAACAACTGTAGTGTACCCAACACAGTCAAGTGCTTTCATCCTGCTCTAGGACTTCTTCAGAACTGTGTTTGCTAAAACCTGCTCCCTCTTTTATACAAACAATTAACCAATTAAGGTTTGAATCCTATTAACCCTATCAAAACTTGGTAAAAAATAAATGAATTTTAATGTTTCTGTGGAAGGAAAAAGTGTTGTTTACTAACCAAGATTCTTCCCTAATTACAAAATAGTAGCCCTGTGTTTCAATTCAGGTTTTATAGATACATTATCATTAATGCCTGGGGTTACCGTGGCATTAAGTCTCAATTGCCACCTCATTTCTGCCCTCTCCAAGTTGTTTTTCTGCTTAGCTCCTCTCGGGTTGTTACCAGTAACCTCCAAAATACCAAATAGGAAAGAATGATTGGGATTATTTTTGATGAGCCTATATATATAGCATTGTTTTTATCATGTTTTCTCACATCATACAAATGCTCATAGATCCTCCTTCTAAAAGTTCTTTCTGTTTTGCCTATATAAAAATGTTGACATTCCTGACAAATAGCTATATAAACCAGTCCTTTCATAGTGCAGGGCCCTGTTGCTAATTTTATCTAACTATCCCTTAATTCGGACAATACTGAGGTTCCAGCTAAAATGTACCTGCAATATTCACATGTTCCACATCTGGTTGTCCCTTTCACATTGTTCCTAACATTAATGGGGGTGTTCCAATAAAAATTTTAAATGGCAGTTAGTTTTGAAAACAAATGTTAGTTCTTTTCCTACTACTTATAATATTTCCTCATTCCCTTTGAACAACACCCATTTTTTTCTTGACAATGTCCCTAATCTTACTGCTTGTTTCTCTGTAAGTTACCACCTTTTGCAGTATGTTAGCATCATTTGGGGAGTCAATGACAGCACCAAACCTACAGTTGCCCGCAAACTTGGTATTAGTTATTGGCATGATGAAGGCTGTGAACTATGGAGGTAGTATAGCCTCTGATGTGGATGTCCTTCACATACTCAGTAGTTGTGTTATATACAAGGGAGTAGTCAGCACTGTGACCACATGCTGGTGGACATTCCACTTACCATCTACTCCAGGACACAGGTCACATACCTATTGGTCTGGTTATAGGGTGTGATGTCTACATTATACTTGGGCTGTGTGTTTGTTTTCCTGGTGTAACAGATGTTGTCTTGGATGTGGCATCAGTCTTTGGTATGTGTTGATACTGTCTGTATTATACAAATGTCAGAGCTGGAGCCAATGATTGCCCACAATCTGTAATCCTTCATGCATCTGTTTGGACACAGGATGTGTATGTCATCTTTGGTGTCCATCACTTAAATAATGGACATGAAAGCGCCTAGCAGACAGCCCTGATGTATGGACCTGATCACTGGACCTGAGATATAGGTCACTTAACACATGTCAACATATTTAGATGCTATGTATATGATACACTGGTCTACCCACTTGGTGATATAGGTGTATATGGCCACATCTGACAGTGTTGAGTGAATACCTCAGCGTGGATTTGTGTCAGGTGCTTTGGGATTGTCTAGTTCAAAGGGCTGATGGTGTTTTCATGCATGCCCTCGATAACATCTTTGTGGAAATCTAATAGATGTAACAGACATGATGTAGAATAAACAACTCACACAAGTCTGTTGCACACAGTGGGGATATCACTAGTATCCATTTAGAAAAGTTCCATGATGACATATTGGTCTACCTCACAGATGAGGAGAGTCAGGATGTGTCTCTACATACATGCATCAGGTGCTGTCTCTCCCAACCAACTCACATGGATGCATATTGAAAACACCCTTTTACAGGAACATAGACTATGTGGAGGGTGTTTTGAAGTTTGTATTCAACCGTGTCAGGAAGGTGTGTGTGATGAGTCATATGATAGCTGATCTGTGATGGTTTGTGTGAAAGTTGGCAAAGTGTTTGCGCATGTGAGATACACATTTCCAATACTTTCCATGTTTGTGTGTAGTTAAGCAGTGCGCAAATGCGAGCCACATTGCTAAAGTCTGAGAAGTAGTATGGAGTCTATGAAATACACCTGGTGCTTAACTGACTCTTTGGCAGCAAGTGTAAATGCATTGATACATTTCTTTTTGTGCCCAGATACTGGCTTTGAATCCAGGTGTATCTGATACTTTTAAATGAATAGTAATAATGCACTGACGTTAGTTGTTTATAGTACATGTGTTGCTGTATGTTGGCATGGGGCAGAGGGGTTAAGCGAGATTGCATGGCGATAACCACAGTATTGTGCCACTGCTCGCCATCTCTTGGCATTGCTACAAGATGGCAAACTCTGTTCAAAATAACAATTAACAGATCAACGGCTTCCACAGACTGACTGCGAAGATTTAATAGAATAAATCCACAAAGATAAATCACAGGATAAAAACAAGTACTTTAAGCGCTTTTCGTTTGTTCAGAGGAACAAACTTCTTCAGAAGTAAATAACATCAACAGCTGCAGGCAATTTAAACACAAAAAGTGCGGGAAAATTGTGTTTACATTTACCTATTAAACGAACAGTACATAGAAAGATTCTATTCAAGTTTAAAAGTATAGCGTACAAAACTTTACTTATGTTAAAAAACTTAATATGATACAAAAATATTGATTTGTCAATAATAATTTAAAGCAATTCAAAGCCCACATGTGAGTACATTAAAATTCAGTTTCTTCTGTATTATCTAAGAAGACTTTTCAGTTTGAGTAAGCTAGAAATTGAACATGCTTCATTGAGACCAGGATAATAAAATGAGTTTAACCTGATCTGCCACAGCAGGTTAAACTCATTTTATTATCCTGGTCTCAATGAAGCATGTTCAATTTCTAGCTTACTCAAACTTAAAAGTCTTCTTAGATAATACAGAAGAAACTGAATTTTAATGTACTCACATGTGGGCTTTGAATTGCTTTAAATTATTATTGACAAATCAATATTTTTGTATCATATTAAGTTTTTTAACATAAGTAAAGTTTTGTACGCTATACTTTTAAACTTGAATATAATCTTTCCATGTACTGTTCGTTTAATAGGTAAATGTAAACACAATTTTCCCGCACTTTTTGTGTTTAAATTGCCTGCAGCTGTTGATGTTATTTACTTCTGAAGAAGTTTGTTCCTCTGAACAAACGAAAAGTGCTTAAAGTACTTGTTTTTATCCTGTGATTTATCTTTGTGGATTTATTCTATTAAATCTTCACAGTCAGTCTGTGGAAGCCGTTGGTCTGTTAATTGTTATTCTAAGTTTGTTTGTGCCTTTAGTTACAAACTCTGCTCAAACATAGAGGCCAAAAAGTAAAGGGATCCATTGCTTTTTCTGCTACTTATGTGTGTTGTGTGTGATTCTATTTTTGACCATATTATAGGTGTTAAAATGGGATAGATAGGAAAGTGATGAAATGAGGAGCAAGCAGGGGGAAGAACAAAGGGTAAGCAATACAGGAATGTAGAGGAGGGAGGTAGGAAAGTAACATAGCTATGTATATCTTCAACAGCAAAAACTGATCATATGTGCACAATATTAGCTGAATTTGGATTGTCACCTCCAGAGAGAGGGGTGACAACAATGTAATCATGTTGTATAGCCAATTGGGACAAAGTAAGTGTGTCAAGAAGACACATGTGCGAAATGGAGAGCGATGCATGGGATGATTATTTTTTGTGGGACAGGTGCCCTTTTTTAATTTAGTGAGAGAGGACTGCTTGGTACGGGACATAGGTACGTCTAAGTCAGGTAAGTCAGGTAGTTGAGGAAGCAAATGTAAACAAACAAGACAAGAGACAGGGATGGTGAGGGACACAAAAGGTTGGGGGACACCATGATTAAATTGAGGGAGGGGACAACACAGGCTCATGCTTATCAAGCTTGGAGACAGTAAGAATTGAGTCCTCACCCACTGGACTGTCATCGCTGTCTCCTTACTCCACTACTCGGTGGAGTGCTTGATGTCTTCTTCTCCTACACACCATGAGGGAGAGCAGCCTCTCCATCTAATGTAGGTGTACACCAGTGGTGCAGTGAATGACCCTATTCATCAACCCTGGTATCTCCCAGCAGGTGATGAAATCACCACCTCCACCACTGCTCCTGAAGGGTACTACTGTACCAGCTTCTTGGGCAGTACTACCTGAGGGCACAGGTAGTGCAGGGGCAGCAGGCAGTGCTTCCATGTTGGCTCCCAGACGTGCTGGACATTGGTGCTGTAGCCAGTGGAGCAGGGGCAGGCTGTTCCACTGGAGCTAGTCTGTCTCACTGTGCTTTGTAGCATTTAGTGACATAGTTCACATGAATGACATGGAGACAGTTTGATGACACATAATAGAAAACAAAAAAAGAGAAAGAGGTTTGGGATGAGAGAAAAAAAGAGATAAAATTAGTACCATCATATACGACATACAGTGCATTAATACAATTATGCAAATCTTTTATCTAAAGTATTATATTTAGTATACTTCCTAACAGATAGACACTATACTACAGATTGCTGAAAGTAATCCTGGAAATGCGCATATATTGCACATATGCATGTTCCAGTTATACAGATTACATTTTATAGTAGGCATTTGTGCCACTGGTATAAAGTTTTTTAATTTAATGTAAATATTATTGAAGAAACAACAATATTGCATATTGTGAATCATGGTATTTGAACCCACGGCCTCTGACTACAGTCTAATAGTGGACTCTTTCAATTGGTTGTTGTTACAGACTAATGCATACATACTTGCTTTTACAATTGGGATATGCATGCTGAATATGATACAACTCTGTAAAAGACCAAAAAGCTATCTTTAACTTTTAAAGCTGCAATAACACTTCTCTTCTGGTGCATATATACCACTTGCTTCCCTCAGTCTCTCCAATTGAGCAACATGAGCTTGCTGATTGAAATCACTTTCATTGGGGGCTGGGGAAAGAACAGAAAAGAAGAACATTATGTATATCAGTCTTGCCTATATTTAGCTTTCTAAGTCTTGCAAGTATACTTTTATTGTCATACGTACACAGTTGTGTGGATGTCTGCAGTCTCAAACTCATTCAACCAACGGTTGAGAGCATCCCTGTTTCTCCTGTGGAGGTCATTAAAATGATGCCTACACTGCTTTCCAGAGCATGGGATACCAGTGGCACTGGATACAGCCTAGGCCACAGTATTCCACTCCTCAGACTTGTACTGGGAGCCAGAGTAGTCTCACTTTTCCAGGAGTCCAATAAATATCTTGGACTCCTGGACACCCCACCTCTGTGCCCTAAACATGGCACCTTCCTTTCTAATGCCAGCCATGTCTACCAGCCAAACTAGAGCAAACAAAGTTGATGCTTTCCCACCAATTCCAGTTATCATGTTTACTGGTAGTGCACAAACTCGAGCAACAATGCAAGACTCATTTGCGAGATGTTAAGCAGAGAGCAGCAGTGCCAAGCAGGGTGGAAATAAATATTTTAAATTGAAAGGTTAATCTGATACTTGACCTTAGTTTGAGGAGTGTTTGCTGCTGTAGCTTAGAAATGTATATTGAAAATTAGAAGGTGACTGTTAGGTGAATTAAGTTTGCAGACATGCACTGGGAGCATACATGTCTTGGCCTGAAACATTTGTTTTTGGCTTTATAAACTGATAGAATTGATTTTTACACTGTGGGATTCAAACATAGGCATAAGGGAGAAAACATGTTCTTCCACAGCATTGATTTTTCATCTTTGTCACAGAAGAAGTGCTGCTCAGACATAGTCTGGAATCATACGTAAATACCGGTGACAGTTTGAGTTGTTACACATGTCTGTGTGTGATCTGACAAGGTTATTGGATATAAATACACTTGTGTATGTGTCTTATGTAATTGTGAAGCCCATGCAAGTCCAGAAAGCAGAATTATACTTACAGAAATATATTAGACAGTATACCCTCATTCATACATCTGAAAAAACAGTAGTAGTGTTTCATTCCTCATAGATATAATTCATATCAGCTTCACTATCCAAAGTGTTAGGAGTGAGACTGAATATAATGGGATGTGGAACAACAGAAAAGGTGTATGGAATATCCTGTATTAGAACCCAAGACCATGTGTATGGCAGTTCTACACTTATACCTGTTGCCACAAGAATGTTGAAAAATAACACTTGTCTGTTTTTCAGTTCATTGCTATAAACTGCACTGTCACAACAGTAAAAATAGGTTGCACTCCCTGTACTAGAACCCAGGACTATTTGTACTCCAACCCTACACTTACATCTGCTGCCACAGGACCAGTTACATGACATTTTCTAATTTCTTAATCATTCTTAAGGTTTCTGTGTTCACCGCCACACAACGCTAAGCTCGGCGTCCAACAAAATTAATTGAATGTATTCAGTTTCAATTATTGACTGTCTGAATCCTGTCTGCAGGTGTTGGATGGCTGCAGCTGCCAGGGAACCTTGCAAACCACCTTTCAATGCTACTAAGCACAGTTATGTGATGGAACACAGAAATTGCAACAATGTATTGTTTTTGACCTTTGCCCTTTTACATATGCCCTGTTTGCAGGTGTTCTGCATGTGTTCTCTCTGCTTCCTGGGTGGGCCACTAGTCCAGTTTGTGCACTCCCACACTTTGTGCAAACGAGATAAGCACAGCCAAACCTGACATTCATTTTTTTTTTCCATTTCCCATGTTTGTGCTTAGTGGTGCCCCCCCCCCCAAAAAAAAAATAAAAATAAACAAAGGGAAAAAAGAAAAAGGGAAAAGTAGTTGAAATGTGGAAAAGCAATCTATGACATACACACTACAAAATGTTAGTACACTTGACATATTTCTACATAAGTCTGGATTTAATCTCTCAGTCCAATAAACCTTCAGAACATAGTAACAGTGCCTTATCCCTCTTTGCTACACAAGCACCTTTGCAACAAGGAACTGAAATAATTCTGCATACAAACAACTGCAACAGCATCTATAGTAATATGAAACCATACAAGTGTTTTTGTACATTTATTATTTTTGGATGTAGTGCACTAAGGGATCACACAACCAGTTATGAGTATTGCTCGCAAATATGCAGCTCTGTCTTACCTCTCTGTGATTTTTGCTTATTCTTCGCTTATCTGACCAATTATCTGAGACATGCAGTCTGTAAGCCATTCTATATCATTGCCTTTAAAATGTGTGAGGATATTAAATGGCAATAATATATTATGCAGTTGCCAACAAATGAATGGGAGGTTGGACGTTAATGAACAGAGCCTGTGAATTGTGCGCTGCTTATTTATATTTCTAACCTTGACAGAATTATATCTAATACTTTGTAAGTCTAACCTGACACACCCACTGAATGCAGGGCAGTCTACATTGCTGTTGTGTTTTCCTTCTCTCTACCAGTAATCATTCACAGTTGCAGTCCATTAAAAACAAACACTGAGAGAGTGCCTACATTATGTTTACATCTAACCCATGGAACCAAGTATTTGGGATTCAGCAATTCTAATGAGTTCATACCTCATATGCATCATCACTGTGCTGACAGCCCTGAATCTACACCATGAAAAGGCAACCATGTAGCTAGTGAAACTGAAGGTGAGGAGACTTGTTTATTTGGAGTACACAGAAAAGAGGCTCTTACTTTGGGATATATCTGTGCAGAGGATTACTGAACTTGAGAAGGTATGCTTGCATTTTGTCAGCTATATACTGCATATGCTGGAATGTAATTTAGAAAAATCTGTTTACTAGTTTTATAGGTATGCATTTTGATTATTAGTGGCTTTTACACTTTTATCTGTGTGCATTAGTTAGAAGTGTACTCAAGGCATGTGCATTTTATCAGGGTATTTCAAAGGTATACATGACTGGCGATACCTTAACATTTAATGTTCTGTGTTAAATCTGTAGACATGTTTCAGGGACAGTTCATTTGATAGGACTTTTAGCATTTCAAAGATGGTTTGTAACCAAAATGTGTCATTTGCCTTTTCTTTTGTGGGTGAGGAAGCAAAGCTGCATTTCTGTTATGGTACAAACAAGGATATGTTACTCTTGTTACTCTCCTTTTTTTGCATCCAGCCTGTTGTTCATATTTCAAATCTCTAGACTGTTTTATGTTTCTCCAGTGGGTAATACGGAAATGCTACCTTTTCTGTTTTATCTGGTATCTGTTATTTTGTAGTTATGTGATACTTACGTGCATCATCCTTCTGTTGTCTTTTAGGACATTTAGGACTATGGCACCGGGTGTCTTAATCCTTAAAAATCAGCCTTCACTGACTCTGAGAATCAGGTCATTGTTGAAGCTTTTAGGCAACATGGTGCTTTCCTGCTTGATAGGGTATATGGAGATATGTCAGACAGAATGGAAATTTGGCAGTAGATAGTTGCAGGCTTTAATGCAGTGGACAGCCACAGCAGGACATATGGCCAGGTGCACCATAAGGCCACTAGCATGATCTCATCTGCATGGAGGAGAACAGCTGCAGTGGCCAGTGACTGAATGGATATCTGGTGGCCTGCTACTAAGCGATCACTAACAGCAAATGAAGAGTTCCTATCCACTATTAGGAATCCAGACAGCTCCCAGGAAGGTGCAGAACAGCATGTCCTTGTCATTGGTGCTACTGTTTCAGGGACAGCAAGCATATCCCAGGAGGAGCTTCCAGGCAGACTTTTGTATCTCACTTGTTAAATACTGTTGTATAGTAAAACAATTTAAATCGGTACATTAGTTCTGTTTCACAAGAAGTTTTTTTTTGGGGGGGGTGTTGAAGATTACTACAGTTAACAACACATTCTGATTGATTACACATGGGCTTAGGTTAGACTTTTCATCAAAGTTCTTGTTGAAAGTATAGTTAATGGACATATAAACAGGAAAAAATATTACCCCGTGTTACTGTTAATTGTGATGATGTTGTCCTTACCTTTTGCTTAACTTCTTCAAGGACCATCCGACATACAGAGTATACCATTATCTGGACATGGTAAGCCAAAGATTTGTATGTCAGTAATTACAAGCAATTTAAAGAAATATTTTAGTGTGTGGTGTTGATGTCAGGACTGTTGTGTGTATTGCTGTACTGTCTAATAGTGGTACCACTGTTATTTTGTTACCATATATTGGACCATAGTAGTGGAGTGTTAATTGTTCCTGTGTTTGTTGCTTATTATCACAGGTGATCCTGATAGTGGAAATGTGGGACTTCTTCCATCTGATGTCAGAGTATCAGCAGACTGATGATGGTGGTCAAAGAGAATCAGAGTTGGGGGTGGAGAGTATGAATCTGACACTGAGGTTGACATAGAGCCATCCCCTGAAATTCCATCGGACACAGCTAGTAGGCCTGCACTACCCATACATATTTTTAAGGCCATAAGAAACTGAGATATAGTTACCCCTTTTACCCTACAAACATCACATAAAATATGAGAAATAGCAGAATGGAATAATGCAAGAATTTATGAGAAGTCAGAATGTTGTGGTGAGAAATAGCTTCAGGCATAACTAGTACAGAACTATTTACATTATTCATTTAATGTGACAATATTTGATTGGATTAAATGGAAGGAAAAGCATTTTACCTTTGCAATGAGAAAAAAATGTTGTAATTTCGGTGTTGTCCTGTTAATATCTGGATTGGATGTGCACAGTAAGGCTCAATATCATTTTTACTAACTGCAACAAGGAAATTGTTTTAGGAAGTAACAGAATTTATCCAGACTTAAACAGGTTTTGTTCTAAAATGCATTTGCATTGTATGGTATTGTAGATTGTCTTGTAGCAGAGTTTGTGACGTTCTGTTGTGGTCATTGATACTGTTTGACTTTATACATAAGCATGGAATTGTACTGCAGTCTTTATTAACTTGTAACCTGTCTGTGTTAGACAGCTCCATGGATGCCTTAACAAGTAAAAACTTGCAGTTAGTCATCAGTAGGAGTAATGCCTGAAGAAATGCTTTAGTCCATGAAGTGTCACAGCTAGCTTAGGTACCGTTCAGTTATTTTCATTTGCATAAGGCCATTTAGTCATGTGTTAGCACTGTCACTACGCTGCCAGCATATGATCAGAAAACAGCAGCACTATATTCAACAAATGCACACAAGTTCCTTCGTTACCAGAGTTTCTGTCATTCATATGTTAAGTAAAAAACATTTTTTACTTCTTTTGCCTGAATGTGGCTAAAACTGATCATTTTGGATCAGACCATTATCCTGGTTAACAAACAGTAAAGAATAGCCCACAGCCAGATGTAAATTCTTAGAGTGTGATGAAACCCTCTGCTACATACAGTATGAAAACTGTGTGCCTTTTAAATTGTTTATTAAAGGTAAAATGGATTGTATCTTTATGTTCATTTGTCATCAGATGTTTTATTCAAATGAACTGAAAGTCCCAGGTTTTCTAGTACAGAACAGCTTAATCTTACAAGAATGATGTCAATGTAACAACTGTTTTTTTATTAGATTCAGTGTGATGGTGACATTTTGTAAAGTCTTGCTGTTTGCTTGCACTATAACTGATATTTCAGAATGCCCATTTTGTAAGCATGGAGTTAAGAATAGGAAATACTAAAATCAAGAACTGAAAGGCCACAGAATTTAGGTGGAATATAAGAACCCTGAAGCCTTTATTAGCAGACTGATTTTGTGTGTTACTAGGTAGGATGACTTGTAGTTTGTACAGCATCACTCCTATTCACTGAATGAAAATTAAAAAATGGGCTTTGTCTTTTATTTCTGTACCACATAAGATCATCTGGTCTACTTTAGGTTTTATAGTTTTGAAGTCTGCAACTGATCACTTTAATCCAGATCTTAAAATCATCAGCTCCATAAATAGGCAATGAAGAAATAATATATACCAACCTCAAAATTAACCAAAACAAAACCATCAACGTAATTGGATGCTACTTCCCACCTAGCCAAAACATCCCTCCACTAGAAAACCTCCTCAGCTGGTCTACCCACCATCTCCCCCAAGAAACTATCATCTTAGGTGATTTCAATATTGACTGGCAATCCTGTTCTGGCAACAATCCAACTCATCATGTACACCTTCATGGCTTCACCCAACTAGTCCAGTCACCAACCAGGATAAATAAAAACTCCAGTAAGCACACTACCCTGGATTGGATACTAGTCAGTAAGAGCCCCCAGTCATATATAACAGGCTGCTTATCAGATAGCCTCAGTGATCACTCCCCAACATTCCTACTCAAAAAATACCTATACCAAGCTAAACCTGTCATCTACCATCAAATACGAAAAAACTAAACTTTAACCCACTCACATTCATCTCATCCCTCAAAGAATGTAACTGGCATCCTCTAAAGTACCTCAGTCTAGATGACGCAGTTGAATTTTTAATACTACCTTCCTGAACATCCTTAATTACCATGCCCCCATAAGATTTTCCAGAACCAAAGCACAACCCTCCCCATGGCCACAGAAAACCACTAAGTCAGAAATGAAAAACAGGGATAAAGCCTGGGAGCACTGGCACAAAACCAAAACCCCCTCAGCTAGACAGAAATTCCTAGAACTACGCAATAGAGTCAAAAAGCTAATAAAACAGGACAAATTCCAATACTACCAGTCTGCCCTAGATTCCTCACAACACAGCCCCAAACAATTCTGGTCCTCCATAAACTCCATCCTCCACCCAGGTAAAGTCAGTACCCCTCCTCCTAACATCCCTCACTCCTCAGAAAATATTGCTACCTCATTCAACACACACTTCACCCAAACCATCCTATCACTAGCTAAACACACAACCCCCTCCCCTCCAACCCACACCTTCAACTAGTAATCTCCCCACTGCCTTCTCTTTTTCTCCTGTACCTACCTCCAACATAAAAAAAACTCTTAACTAAACTTAAACCCACCAAATTAGCAGCAGACAACCTCCCAAGTGAATACCTACAAATCGCAGCTGATGCTCTGGCCTACCCTGTATCCATCTTGATTAACCGATCCCTGTCAGAAAGTTACGTTCCCACACTGTGGAAAGTATCACATATAATACCCCTCCACAAAGGCGGACCCTCCGCAGAACTAACCAATTACTGCCCCGTAGCTATTTTCTCTCCACTCTCCAAAATACTAGAGAGATGCATACACTCTCAGGTCTCAGACTACCTCCTTACTAACAACCTCCTTTCCAGTACTCAGCATGATTTCCGACCAAACCATAGCACCACCACTGCCTTACTCTCCTTTACTAACACTATCCTTCAGCATAAAAACAATGGCTATCTCTCCTCTGCTACTTTCCTAGACCTATCTAAAGTATTTGACATGGTCCCACACAAACAACTTATCTCTGTCCTCAATAAACACGACTCCACAGCCACCAGGAACAAAAAACAAAAGCTGATGTTGCCAGAAATCCAAGTAACACGACTCCACAGCCACCAGGAACAAAAAACAAAAGCTGATGTCCTCATTAACCTATCCTTCTCACAATCAGTCACCAACTGGTTTCAGAGTTACCTGTCTGACCGCCAACAATCCGTTGTATGGCAGAATTACATATCTCCCCAACTACCTGTCTCCATAGGGGTTCCCCAAGGATCCATCCTTGGACCCTCTCTGTTTACACCAATAATCTAGCCTCTGCCACCAAACATGGCACACTCATACAATACGCAGATGACTCGACCATCATCTGCTCAGCCCAGTCCCTACCCAAACTGCAAAAAGTCACACAGGAAGCCTTTTCCTCTGTTGAAACATGGTTATCCGATGCCCAAATAATACTCAACCCAAACAAAACTAAACTACTCATATTCCAACCCACCAAACATACTCAAAACAACTCTCACTTTAACATCACAGCAAAAGACAACACCACTACATACCCAACTGAACACACCAAATTGCTAGGAGTGGAAATAGACAATAAACTAAAATTTGACATTCACATATCCTTAACCATAAAAAAGTCCACAAAAAACTAAGAGCGTTATACAGAAATAAGCAATTTCTCACCAAAGCAGCAAAGATTTCAATAGCAAATTCCCACCTTATCTCCACCCTACTTTATGCCTCTCCAATATATACCAACCTAAGGCAATGTGATCTAAACAAGCTAGAGACCTGCTACAACAAAATCACCAAATTCGCCACAGGGGCATCCTACCATAGTCACCACTGTCTCTCACTTGCTGAACTGGGCTGGCTTGAACTCCCTCACCTCCTTCAATCGTATCAACTCTCACTTGCCCACAAACTAGTAAACCATCCACTAAATGTCCCATCCCTCCCGAATCTACTCCAACCCTATCGCACCACCAGACCACTAAGATCCAGCAACAAAAATCACTTGCAGATCACTAAAGCTAGTAACTCTGCTGGTGAAGCACTATTCTCTTGCGCCATAGCCAATTTATGGAACTCACTCCCACCCACAATTACCTTCATACCATCATGCACCCACTTTAAAACTTTACTAAAAGTGCACCTAAAAACATGCTGGCTATGCCCTTGAAACTCCCACTCTAATATCATCTACCCCATCCAACCACTACCTTTCTTTCCACTCCACTAACTACCTTGATTATAGCAAGCTCAGATGCTCATAAGCCTAGTACTTATTATACAGCAGGAACTTCTCATTTAACATTTGTTAATGTCTGTTATGTACTTCACAGATAACGATTCTAGTTGTCTACTGATGTACTATGTTCTTCATCTGTAAATATGTTGTAAGTAATTGCTATGTTAAATTGTTAATCGCTATGTAATCCAATGTAACTACTGTCTGTTTATTTTACTGTGGAGCTTTTCTTCCCGGGGCTCCGCTGAAAATGGGCATACGTCCAGTTGGACACTCCCGGTTAACAAATTTAAATAAAATAAATAAATAAAATAAAAATAAAATAAATTAATTATGTACTCTTTTCTGTTCTTACCTCTGTGGCCAGTGCAAAGATGCAAGACTAAAATTAAAAATCTGCCCTGGGTAACATCGACATAACTGCACTTAGAACTCAACATTACGATTAATAGAGAAACTAAAGTAAACTGAAATCCTTCATATTTCTCATTCACTTTTAAGAAACAAGAAATAGAGCCTCAGCCCTGGATAGGTAGGATACAATAGAAATGATTACATTTTATCATACCAAAAAAGCAAATTATAATAGCCCTAAGTAATTTTGATTGGGATTTACACAACTCATTTACAGTAGCAAAGGTACCCAGTCAAACCTAAGTCCCATATGTTCAGCATGTATTTTGTATATTCTATTAAAATAATCCTTAGAGCAGTTGCTTCCCCCTCATATTCGGAATTTGTGGTGCTGTAAAGACTACTTTCTCTCTAGCGTTTAACTCTTCTCTGGCTTTAAACAGCACAGATGATTAAAACTGAGTGCTGTTAACAAACTTCTTCCTGTAGCTAAGGTGTAGGGCTTGATTTCTTCCACTTCTGTTTGTCTACTGTGTGACTCTGAGCATGTTACTCAACCAGACAGTGCTCCCAGGTTGCCCTTGAAAAAAAAGGCTCTTGTGTCTAGTGGGTTTTCCTGTTTAACAAATCTGTTACAACAATTCTTGTAAAACTGAAACCGTGTTTAACCTAGTGGACTTTTTGATAAAGGTCAGCAAAGCATTGGATGAAGGTAAAATGCTACACACTGCATACATCAATCTGGCTAAAGCTTTTGACACAATTCCCCACTCAGGCATAGTAGAAATGCTAAATAAACCGGGACTAGACCTTTATATAACCTTTGGATTGTCAGCTGACTCCCAGATAGAACACAGAAAATCAGAATAGGGGAAGTTACCTCCACAAAGAGACCAGTCACTAGTGGAATCCCCCAGGTTTCTGTGCTGGTTCCTTTCCTGTTTGGCATCTGCTACTCCAAAGTAAAAATTAATCATCATCATGATCTTTCGGCTGTTCCCATTGGGATTCGCCACAGCGGATCATCTGTTTCCATTTTTTCCTGTCTTCTGCATCTTGCTCTCTCACACCAACCACCTGCAAGTCCTCTCTCACCACATCCATAAACCTTATCTTAGACCTTCATCTTTTCCTGTTACCTGGTAGCTTCATCCTTAGCATCTTTTTCCCAATATACTCAGCATCCCTCCTCAGCACATGTCCAAACCAACATAATCTTGCCTCTCTGGCTTTGTCTCCAAACCTTCCAACCTGGGCTGACCCTCTAATATACTTATTCCTAATCCTGTCCACCCTCGTCACACCCAGTGCAAACCTTAACATCTTTAAGTCTGCCACATCCAGCTCTAATTCCTGCCTTTTTGTCAATGCCACTGTCTCCAACCCATATAACATAGCTGGTCTCACTACCCTCTTGTAGAGCTTCCCTTTTACTCTTACTGGAACTCGTCTGTCACAAATCACTCCTGACACTCTTCTCCACCCAGTCCATCCTGCCTGTACTCTATTCTTCACCTCTCTTCCACACTCACCATTACTCTGAACTATTGATCCCAAGTATTTAAACTCATCCACCTTCGCCACCTCTACTCCTTGCATCCTCACCATTCCTCTCTCCTCCCCCTCATTCACACACATATTATTCTGTCTTAGTCCTGCTGACCTTCATTCGTCTTCTCTCTAGAGCATATCTCCATCTCTCCAGGGTCTCCTCCACCTGTTCCCTACTTTCACTACAGCTCACAATGTCATCTGCAAACATCATAGTTCACGGGGACTCTTGTCTGATCTTGTCTGTCAACCTGTCCATCACCATTGCAAATAAAAAAGGGCTCAGAGATGATCTTTGATGTAATCCCACCTCCGCCTTAAATGAATCTGTCACTCCCACTGCAGACCTCACCGCTGTCACACTACCCTCGTACATATCCTGTACCACTCTTACATACTTCCCTGACACTCCTGACTTCCTCATACATTACCACAGCTCCTCTCTAGGCACCCTGTCATATGCTTTCTCTAAGTCTACAAAAACACAATGCAACTCCTTCTGACCTTCTCTGTACTTCTCCATCAACACTCTCAGGGCAAACATCGCATCTGTAGTGCTCTTTCCCGGCATGAACCCATACTGCTGATCATTAATCATCACGTTCCTTCTTAACCTAGCTTCCACTACTCTTTCCCATAACTTCATGCTGTGACTGATCAATTTAATCCCTCTGTAGTTGCTACAGCTCTGCACATCACCCTTATTCTTAAAAATCAGTACCAAAACACTTGTTCTCCATTCCTCAGGCATCCTCTCACTTTTCAAGATTTCATTAAACAATCTGGTTAAAATCTCCACTGCCATTTCATCTAAACACCTCCATGCTTCCACAGGTATGTCATCTGGACCAACAGTCTTTCCATTCTTCATCCTCTTCATAGTATCCTTATTTCCTTCTTGCTAATCCATTGCACTTCATGATTCACTATCCCCACATCATCCAACCTTATCTCCCTCTTATTCTCTTCATTCTTCAACCCCTCAAAGTACTCTTTCCATCTGCTCAATACACTCTCCTCGCTTGTGAGTATGTTTCCCTCATTCTCCTTTATCACCTTTACCTGCTGCACATCTTTCCTAGCTCGGTCCCTCTGTCTAGCCAGTCGGTACAGGTCCTTTTCTCCCTCCTTAGTGTCCAACCTTTCATACAACTCTTCATATGCTTTATCCTTAGTCTTTGCCACCTCTCTCTTTGCCATGCACCTCATCTCCTTATACTCCTGTCTACTTTCTTCATCTCTCTGACAATCCCACTTCTTCTTTGCCAACCTCTTTCTCTGTATACTCTCCTGTACTTCCTCATTCCACCACCATGTCTCCTTGTCTTCCTTCCTCTGTCCAGAAGTCATACCAAGCACCTTTCTAGCCGTCTCCCTTACTAGCTCTGCTGTAGTTACCCAGCTGTTTGGTAACTCTTCACTGCCACCCAGTGCCTGTCTTAACTCATTCCTGAACTCCACCTCACAGTTGCCCTTTTTTAATTTCCAACATTTGATCCTTGGTGCTTCCCTCACACTCCTCCTCCTCATATTGATCACCAACGTCATCCTACAAACCACCATCCTATGCTGCCTAACTACACATTCCCCAGTCACCACTTTACATTTTCCAATCTCCTTCAAACTGGCCCTCCTACATAAGATATAATCCACCTGTGTGCATCCTCCTCCACTCTTGTATGTCACCCTATGCTCCTCCCTCTTGTTAAAATACGTATTCATCACAGCCATGTTCATCCTTTTCACAAAACCCACTACCATCTGACCTTCTGCATTCCTTTGTTTAACACCATACCTACCCATCACGTCCTCATCCCCTCTGTTCCCTTCACCAACATGCCCACTGAAATCGTCTCCAATCACCACTGTCTCACCCTTGAGTACAGTCGTCACCACTTCATCCAACTCACTCCAAAATTTTTCTTTCTCATCCATCGCACATCCAACTTGTGGAGCATATGCACTAACAACATTCATCATTGCACCATCAATTTCCAGCTTCATAAACATCACTATATCTGACACTCTTTTCACCTCCATAACAATATTAGCCTACTGTTCCTTCAGGATAACTCCTACGCCATTTCTCCTCTCATCCACACCATGATAAAACAATTTGAACCCACCTCTGATACACCTAGCCTTACTCCCCTTCCATCTGGTCTCTTGCACACACAATATACCAACCTTCCTTCTGTCCATCATATCAGCTAGCTCTCTCCCTATACCAGTTATACTGCCAACATTCAAAGTTCCGACCCTCACTACCACAGTCCTAGACTTTCTCCTCTCTACCTGCCTTCGACCATGCCTTCCACCTCTTCTCCTCCTTTGGCCAACAGTAGCCCAATTTCTGCCAGCATCCTGTTGGCTAACAGTACTGGTGGCGGTCGTTGTTAACCCGGGCCTCAACCGATCTGGTATGTAAATATTTACTGCTGTCTGCATGAATTAGTTGGCGAAGTTTTACGCCGGATGCCCTTCCTGACACAACCCTCCCCATTTATCCAGGCTTGGGACTGGCACAAAGAAATGCACTGGCTTGTGCATCCACAGTGACTGGGTTTCCAAAGTAAAAACCAATACCAAATAAATAACTGGTGCTGAATACATGCCAAAGGCAGTATTATATTTAGTGACTGGTCTAGTGAGGGCTTAGTAAAGGGGAACAATGACATCCCTAGATCTAAACACAATTCCTTTCTTTATAAGCTGAAGAAGGACTTTCTTATAACAATGGATACATGTTGGTAAAAAGTTAGGTCCACATACGTTCCCAAATCTCAAACAAGTGAGTCAACTCTTAGGGTTGTATTTTAAATGTGGTAGTTCCCTGGGTTAGGTGACTTCCCAAAGGATACAGTAATGCATGTTTAGTTTCAGACAATGATTTTGGAACCATTTATTTATTTGGGACAAACCTTCCTGCAGAATGGTTAAGTCATTTGGGGATTCAGTGACTGCTCTTAGTTTGCAGTTATCTGCAAACTTAGTCAGCGAGAGCCCCTTGGTATTGACTTTTACTTCACAAAAGTACATGCCAGTCGGGAGAGATCCCTGCATAGAACCCTGGAGGACTCCACTGGTGACTGGTCTCCTTGTGGAGCATTGGAGGCTGGTGACTTCAAATTAAAGGGGGGCTGCAGGAGACAGCTGAATGGGTTGGGCCAATGGGAAGAGGTGTGTCCAACTAGAAAGGGGTGGAGCTATGCTCAAAACCACAACAACTGGAACATTAATTAAATACGCTGCCCTGGGTGTGAAACCATCGTTATGAAAGTCAAATCAATACAAAATGAAGTGTGGAAGAAAAAGTATTTCAATGCATTGGCTACATGACAACTTACTTAATATCTAGATGGAAACACAAAGGTTGTGATGCATGAAAAAATAAATTACTTTTTAAATGCATTACTGAAATGCCAGTCAGATACTGCGGCGGTGGTGCTGCGGTAGCGTTGTCACCACACAGTAAGATGTTGTCCTGTTTGATTCTCAGCTAGAGCGTCTTCTGTGTGGAGACATGCATGAATGGGCATACCTTCGTTGAAGGTTGTGCGTCAGGGCCAGCAACTCGGCATGTAAAAATCTACTGCCAATCATTAGCGGACCGGAGTTCAGCTGTGGCGACCCCTAACCAGGAAAGGCTGAAAGACACAACAACAACAACTGGAATGCCAGTCAGAATCAAGTATAAAAAAAAAAAAAAACAAGCAGCACTTAAACCACTTCTCCTTGCACTGCAGTTCTACTTATAATTTATATTCAGCTTTATAAAATTACCAAGTAACATGCTGAAAGTAGCAGTCTCTGTGTGATACCTCCACTTGTAAAAATGTTTCTTATCAAAAAAAGACCTGCTGCCTGACAGCTATCTACTTGTTTCATTGGGAAGACATGATCAGTGTAAAAAATGAACAGCAAACAAGAAACAAGCTCAAGATAAACTGTTTAAAGGATTACTGCACACGTTATGGACCACACATGATTGATTGGCATTCTGTTTAGTTTATGGGTAAGGCCTGCAAATATGACTGCAAGTCTCTAACAAATGTAATGAGCTTCTGAAAATACTGTAATCCTGTCCTTTATTACAAATACTGTCATATGCATTTCAATACCTAAGGCTTATATGTTATCTAGTTATGTAAATATTCTCTGCATGGCAACAACGAAAAGGCTTGCAATGTTGGTAATTCTTTAACAGTATGCTTACTAAAGCTTACTTGCATCTTACAATCTCCAACAAGCTTACCTGATGGTCATTAAAGGATTGCTATTTAAACACAGACAGATAGATAGATAGATTAGATAGATTAATACTAAGCTAACTGCCCTTGCAAGCCATTTTAAGCCTAGCCAATTATCCCTTGTGAGACTTGAACCCAGCACCTTGTGTTTGTAAGGCAAACACCTTAACCATTAGGCCACCCTCCCAACAGAGCAACAGGGCACTGTGACAGCATGCATTTTCTGAATAATAAAAAAGAAGCATAAATTAACAGTATAAAAATATGACAGAAAACCAGAACCTTCTGCAAAATCAAGGCCAGATGAAAATCCACAGTCGTACTTGTGGTCTACCTTGGATGGGGGAATACTCTGCACGCTTACACTGCATAACTGCTCCTTACCTTGCTTGGACACATCCAGAGTCACTACAATGGGGAGTGGGGTGCAACAAGTATGTCACAATTTGAAATATCTCTGTCTGACAGTGATGGCTCTGATACTCATACCTCACAGCAAGAAATCTGGACAAAGCCATACATAGAAGTGGGACACGGGCCCAAAAATAAGGACAATTTTTAAATATTGCTCTTATAAACTTAGAAAGTAGTAAATCTTGCATTAGTATGAATTTTCTGAAGGGTATGAAATCTGAAACTCAAATGTCTGTCATTATTTTCTAACTTCAATCTTTAATGATTTGCCACTAATTTGCCAGAAAACCGCATTTTTATGAAAAACAAACCAAAATGTGATACAAAAATATAAAATTGCCACACAGTACAGCTAGGAACCTGTCAAAGAAGGGACACCTTTTTAATATTAGTACTGTTAACTTGAGCAGCTGACAAAATAAGAGCATCTACAAGCATTTCTGAAATAAAAATAATCTATAACTCTGATCATTACAGCTATTTATAATTGTAAACCCTCCACGTTTTCTTCCAAAATTGCCATTTTGCAGAGGGATTATTAGGAGGAGAGTAACATTTTGAGCCAAAATTGGGGACAGTTGAGAGGTTTGGATATTCCTAATTCTATAAAGTAATTTATTTGCACGTACCTCTCAACCTCTTAATGCAGGAAATCTGGACAAGGCCAAATATATTTGGGGAACATACAAACAGTACTAAAAATTGCTCTTGGATAAACTTAAGACAGTTAATAGAATAACAGATCTTGCTTTAGCATGCATTTTTCTGAAGGTTATGACGTCTGAAGCTCAATGTCCGTCATTATTTAGTGACTTCATTCCTAAATGTTTTGCCAGAAAAACACAAATTTTATGAGGAACAAACCAAAAATAAGAAACAAAAATCTATTCATTCTGCAGAAATCTGGACAGTTCATGGTCAAATGGAGCCTCTCCCCTGCAGCCATTCTAATGTCCCATTCCTTGGTTATTTCACCCCATTTACCATAAACACCGTAATGTGCATACTGCTTTACTTCTGAAATGATTTGGATTTCATTTGAAAGTTTTATTTTGTATTTTACAGCACAAACCTTAATAGATATCTGCTAAACAAAGCAGTGCAGTCTCACAATGAAAATAGACTTAGCATTAAATCTTCTCTGCCCTTGAAACTCACATTCATTGAAACAGCATTGAAACCCACATTCAAGAAAATACATTTTGCCAGTGGCAGATAAAGATTAACTTTGGGCTGTTTTCAAATCATAGGCCCCTTGAGCACGAAACATACACATGCTCTTTGATACGCCTTCCTGATTGTATTAAATTATATTCCTTGTACAATACAGTACAGTTGTTAGAGGGCATTTTAAATTTGTTGTTTTGAACATTTTTCTAGTAAACAATGAAACAAAATGCATGCACCATTAATGACAAAACTGCCCAATTCAGAACATTTCCATCATAAAAAAGTCTACTCAAACTTCTACAGTCCACCAGTATCAGTAAATATGCACACTCTGAAGAAGTAAAAGTCATCTAAATAATTCCACATTAAAGAAATCTGTAACTAATGAAGAGGTTGCTGCTAGCAAACAGCTTTATATGTCATTGTTTCATCTACAAATAAAGTGCCTTTTGCCCTTGAGAAATAAATTGCCTATGTTGCATTAAAAGTAATATCGCAATAGGGAATGGATGGCAAACTGATAACAGGTTCATAGCTGCTAGGTATCTTCGCCAAAAAGGACTGCAGCATCCACCCCCTTTACAACACAGTACAGTATCAGCAATGCATCTACCTACTGTGAGAGTAGAACCCACAGCCTTCTGCATCAAAAGCAAATACACTACCTGTTGTGCTATTAACAATGTATGTAGACTCAGCATAAGCAGCACTATACTTTTGTTCCCCTGCAGCTCTCATCTCCTTGTAAAATCTACTCAACACTCAGCTGTATCTCTGAACTTTGCAGCACAAGAAATCTGGAAAAAGCCAACATTTATTGGGGGGGGGGCAAAATCCCAAAAACCAGGGACACATTTTAAACATTGCTTGTATAATGTTGGAAAGTTGCTAGAATAAAATGCTATGTTACCACCATACATTTCACTGCCAAGTCTTGAACCCAGGGGACCCTATGCAAAACAGTCAGGGCAACATACCACTATGCCATATCATCTGTTTTGTGAAAGTGATGAAGACTGAAACTTAAATGGCTACCATTTAGTGAATTCAGTTCTCACCATAGCTGTCAACCTCTTAGCACAAAACACCTGAACAAAGCCAATAATGTGGGAATACAGCCCCCAAACATATTCAGTGAATTCAGTTCTCACCATAGCTCTCTACCTTAGCACAAAAAACCTGGATGACGCCAATAATGGGGGAATACAGTCCTAAAAAGAGGGACAGATTTCAAATATCCATGGTATAAACTTAGAAAATTGCTAGAATAAAAGATTTTGTGTTACCATGTACTTTTTGAAGAATATGAAGTCTGAAATTCAAATGCCTGTTATTTTTATTTAACATTTGTTAACCAGGAAAGTCTGACTTGGAACAAAAGCCAATTTTCAGCAGAGCAGGGAGAAACACTCCAGACACCTGTTCTTTGTAAGATGGGAGGACATGCAGACTCCACACCAAATGCACCCCAGCCAAGAATCAAACCAGAGAACTTGTAGTTGTCAGGCAAAAATGCTACCAGTGCACCACAGCACTACTGACTTTGCAAGGAAAAACAAACACACAGAAACAAAATCCCAAAAACCAGGGACACATTTTAAACATTGCTTGTATAATGTTGGAAAGTTGCTAGAATAAAATGCTATGTTACCACCATACATTTCACTGCCAAGTCTTGAACCCAGGGGACCCTATGCAAAACAGTCAGGGCAACATACCACTATGCCATATCATCTGTTTTGTGAAAGTGATGAAGACTGAAACTTAAATGGCTACCATTTAGTGAATTCAGTTCTCACCATAGCTGTCAACCTCTTAGCACAAAACACCTGAACAAAGCCAATAATGTGGGAATACAGCCCCCAAACATATTCAGTGAATTCAGTTCTCACCATAGCTCTCTACCTTAGCACAAAAAACCTGGATGATGCCAATAATGGGGGAATACAGTCCCAAAAAGAGGGACAGATTTCAAATATCCATGGTATAAACTTAGAAAATTGCTAGAATAAAAGATTTTGTGTTACCATGTACTTTTTGAAGAATATGAAGTCTGAAATTCAAATGCCTGTTATTTTTATTTAACATTTGTTAACCAGGAAAGTCTGACTTGGAACAAAAGCCAATTTTCAGCAGAGCAGGGAGAAACACTCCAGACACCTGTTCTTTCTAAGATGGGAGGACATGCAGACTCCACACCAAATGCCCCCCAGCCAAGAATCAAACCAGAGAACTTGTAGTTGTCAGGCAAAAATGCTACTAGTGCACTACAGCACTACTGACTTTGCAAGGAAAAACAAACACACAGAAACCACAGATTTTATGAGGAACTGAACAAATATGAGGCAAACATCTGCACATTGTTTTACAAATGGTGATGCGTAGGGAATTCAGGCCCTTGCCACATGCACCCAAGGTACAGGGTTCAAGCCTGAGCATTCTCTACCCACCACCATGTGTTATCTCTAGCCACCAGTATATAGCAACTGGGGTATTTCACACACACACACACACACACACACACACACACACACACACACACACACACCCTGGTAGGTGCTCCAGTCTTCTGTTCCACACTGCAGCAATAATCCAGTTGTTCCCCCTGAAAGCAAGCTTCTCTGTAGTCTTCTTCTGTTCCACACACTGCTGCAAATAATCCAGTTGTTCTCCCTGAAAGCAAGCTCTGTTGTAGTCCCATGCAAGCTAACAGCTGGTTTCCAAAGCAAGCTCCCCTGTAGCCTTCTCCTCAGCCTGCACATGCTAATGGTTGGTTTCCAGCTTGGCTCTGTGAGAATAGGCTGGAGGCTTCAGCCTGCAGATGACGCAATCTGGTTTCCTTCTCATCTGTGCGGTCATCACCGCACAGACTTTTGGGCCTGGCAGCATGGTGATGCCTTTCTCCTCTATACAGACTGCCTAACACAGCAGTCTGGAGTTCTGTGAGTATCAGGAGCTCCAAGCACGCATGCGTGGATACCGAGACTCGTGATTTTTTTTTTTAATTTTCTTCTTTATTTTGTACAGGTGGGGGGATTTTCTTCTTTCTTTTGTACAGTTGGGGGGGCTGCAGTCCTGCAGTCCTATATCACGAGCCGCCACTATTGTGGAGGTGACTTACCAATTTTGATTTCTGTGAGCCAGTTAGCAGTGCAGCAGATGACAAAGAGATTTTTCCCATTTTATTTAACTTTTCTCCTATGCCTGAGTGGGGAATTTTGTCAAAAGCTTCGGCCAAGGCAAAGCATGAGGTATGTACTATTTTGCTTTCATCCATAGCTCTGGTGATGTTTCCAAAAAATTCCACAAGGTTAAATAAGCATAACCTGCCCTTGATGAAGCTGAGATGTATCCAGTGTTTAACCCACTGCCACAGTTTGAAGTCTGCTTGAGCTTGTTTTTCAGTTGATTTGATAATGGGGCCTGATCTAAGTAGTAGGACATCATCTGCCAAGAGTATACTAGGGTTGGGAGGGTGGCCTAATGGTTAAGGTGTTTGCCTTACAAACACAAGGTACAAGGTTTGAATCTCACAGGTGATAATTGGCTAGGCTTAAAATGGCTCGCAAGGGCAGTTTGCCGAGTACTAATCTATGAAACTATGAAACTAATCTATGAGACAGTTAAATGGAGACTTAGATCATCAATGAAGAGCAAGAGACATACAGGACCTAGTACTGATCCTTGTGAGATTCCAGCTGTGCAAGTCCCTATTACATAGAAGTACTTTTATAACTGAACTGTGAAAGTTCTGTCAGCAAGATGATGTTTGATCCACATAAGATGATGGGTACCATACCCTAGCTGCATAACTTTGTGGAGCACCTGAAGTCCTTTAAACATTGATTAAAACCCCACTGGCGATCCCGCCCTTTTTCATATTTGAGTAAATGTTATTTGCGGTAGTGTATATATAGGGTCTATGTTAAATGTTCAAACATCCAAAATGTTGAACATTACATGGTCGAGACCAAATGTTCGACATTTGAATGTTCAAACATAAAAAAAAGAAAACACAGAAAAAAACACTTTAACAGTGTAGGGAGGTGGACAAGCCCCCCCTGCACCCCCCACCCCCCTACTTAAATATACCAAATCCAAACCGCACTTTAGTGCAGAAAATTGAAATTCTCCCTATCTGCACCGTACGGTGCCATTGAAAGTCTATCTTCACGCACTCAAACTTTCGAACATTTGGTCTCGAACATGTAACGTTCGAAATTTTGAGCGTTTGAAGATTTGACAGGTACCCTATATATAGTAGTGATTGTGCAGTGCTGTAAGCAAAAACATGCTAATGGATTCTGTCATCTTGTCATGTAGTGTTTTTTGAAGATATTGGTGACCGAATAAATGTTTGACTTGAGGAGTGAATAGGGAGTTGACATTGGTGCTTGAAATTATTAAATGTTTAAAGTGAGGAGAAACTGTACCATTGGTAAATGAAAGGCTGAATACATGTGAGACTGATTTAGCTGTTTCTAGTGCTGCTCTTTGAAGGAAAGAGTGGTGAATGGCATAAAGGTAGGATCTACTGTTTTACTTAGGTTTTCTGAGTGCTTGTGGGTTTCTTTAGCTAGAAATGAAGAGTAGTAAATGGACTGAATGGTTTAGTGATGACTGACTAGGGTTAGCTTTTATCACTTCATAGGTTCATAGGTGTGTACTAGGCTAATGGCCCTGGGGCCTTTACAAGCCTAGCCATAGGATTACCCTGGCATCGTGCCACCCAACCTTAGTTCCCAGTGCCTCTGTCGAGTAGAGCCACTGGAGTTATCCCCGGGGTGAATTTTCTATTTTCCATCCACTCATCAAGATTTTTCTTGAAGAGGATCAGCAAGGTGCTCTGCTTGACATGTATGGGAAGTCAATTCCATAGCATGGGCAGTCTCTGGGTTATGAACCTTTCCCTCCAGTATGTTCTGTTGATTGTGGTAATGAGGTTGAGGTCTTTTGGAGTGTGTGGTGCAGAGAGATTGGGATTTCTTTAGATGTGGCATTTCTAACAGAGCTGGGTCAGACATGGCTTTGTAAGTCAAGCAGAGATCACCACTAAGTAGGCAATATGAGACAGAGAATAGTTGTAGTTTTTTGAGTCTGTCCATATAGGACAAGGGTTTAAGGCCTAAGATCCTCTTTGTGAGGTACTTTTGCGGCCTCTCCAGTTGTTGCAGGTGTTTAGTGAGGTACATGCCAAATGGGGCATTGTACTGGATGATTGGCCTAATGAGGGAAGAGAACAGCAAGGTAATGACCTCTTTCTTCCTGGATGCACAACCCTTATTAATGAGATGTGCCACATAGAAGGACTTTCTGACCACAGTGGCAATGTGGTGATCAAAAGAGAAGTTGGTGTCAACCTGTGTTCCCAGATCACTTATAATGCCTTCTGTGTTCAGTAGACTGCCATCAATGTGGTAATTCATGGGAACTGGGCTTTTCCCAAAGGTGATAATGACACATTTTTTGGCATTGAGCTTAAGGCCATGGTCCTGACACCATTCTGTAGGATGTCAACATCACTTGGGGAGTTAATAATAGCTCCCAGCTTGCAATCGTCTGTGAAATTTGTCAGCCAGAGTCCCTTCGTGTTGGCTTGGACTTCAGAGAAGTAGATACCAAACAGGAGAGGACCCAGGACTGAACCCTGTGGGACTCCACTCATGACTAGTCATCAGTCTGACTTGGAGTCAGCTACTTTCACACTGTGGGTTCTATCTATGAGCCAGTTTGCAACCCACCTAGTGATATAGGGGTTGATGCCTAGCTTAATGAGTTTTTCTATGATTCCTGAGTGAAGAATGGTATAAAAGGCCTTGGCCAGATCAAGGTAGGCTTTATGAACCACCTTGCCTTCATCCACAGCTCCAGTGACTGACTCAGAGAAGTTGACCAAGTTGAGCAGGCATGATCTACCCTTCACAAATCCAAACTGTGTGGGATCCAGAGTTTTGAGATTCCCTATATCCTTGTTTATTAGGTCCACGATGATGGCTTCCATAGCTTTGCATATCAGACTCTTCAGCTAATGAGGCGATAGTTCCCAGGGTCTGTAGTCGCTCTTCCTTTGTGGGAAGGGATGACTGTAGGAGTGTGCCATTTGGTAGGAACAAAGCCTGAGGTGAGGCTGTGATTGAACAGGGCACACAGGTGAGGTGCCAGTTGACTCTATAGTTCATGTAGAACACAGATAGGGATATTGTCAGGTCCCATAGAAGCTATATTCTTGGCCTTGGACAGTGCTGTTTTAACCTGTGCAGCAGTAATACTGGGTGCCTGGCAATCTACTGGTATTGTGATTGGTCCTTTGGGGAGGGAGAGGGGTAAAGTTGGCTGAATCTGTTGGTCAGTATATTGGCAAAATCTGTTGGCTTGGTATAGAAGGTACCATTGTGCAGTAGCTCAGAGCAAATCTGGGTATTGCCGTGGAGATTCTTTACATAACTATAGAAGGCCTTGTGGTTGTCTTTACTATCTGCTGCAATTCTGTTTTCATAGCCAGCTTTAGAGGATTTGATGAGGGATCTCAACTTTTTGTTGAGGCTGATAAAGGTTTTTTCCAGCCTTGGGACTTCACCTTGTTCCGCATCAGTTTCCTCCTTCTGTTGTAGGTTTGTTTATGGCAGAGGACCACCAGATTGACTTCCTATTTTTGGAGGAGAGCATCTTGGTTCTACTGGGTATGGCGAAATACATGCATTTTTGTATGTGTTCATACAGTGCAATGGTGTATGATTCGGCAGTCATGCAACTATTCTCCATTTTCATGGGTGCCACAAAGTTAGCCACCTCTGTTTTTATGAGCCAAAAGTTAGCTTTGGAGAAGTTTTTCATGGTGGTTACCTTTGCGGGGGGGGGGATTTCCAAGGTGATTAGTTTGTGGTCGGATCTAACCAGGGAGGGGTTGACTATTGGTGTAGAGCAATGGTCGACCATGGTAGTAATGACCAGGTCAAGGATGTTGCTACCTCTAGTGGGGGTAAGAATGAGCTGGTCCAGGGCATTGGAATTAATTAATTCCAGGAAATGTTGGGCAAGTGTATTGGTACATGAGTAGTTTTCCCAGTTAATGGAGGGGTAGTTGAAGTTGCCCAGTATGAGAGTGTTAGGTTGGACCCTAGTATTCTCCAGGGTACTTAGGAACATGGAGTGCGAGTCTTGGGATATGGTTGGGGACCTATAGTAGATTACGACCTGAATCGCTGTCTTACCCAATATTAGCTGCACCTGAAGTATCTCTGATGCATTATGTTGGACTACCAGTCTGGAGGTGTGCACATCCTTTAGAATATGGAAACACCACTGCCTTTGGAGCTTCAGTCCAAATTTTGGGGCCGAAAGGTGTAGAATGAGTTACATCCTGGTAGTGCAGGGGTGCTTTCTGCTGCCTTGAAGCAGGCCTCTGTTACAGCATAAATGTCAATGTTCTCCATTTTAAGGAGTGCATCAAATGAGTGCATTTTGAGATTTAGACTTCTAGCTTTGAGCAGTATGACCCTCAAATTGCATTTGTTTGTAGCTGTTACAGTAATAATTTGGTCTTTGGAACACTGCCTAAAAAAGGCACTGTAGGAGTGGCAAGAGCCTTAGCCAGTATCCAAAATCCCAGGCGTGACAGATGCAGGCCATCTCTGGCAAAGCATCAAGGTCTGTCAGTCATGTTGTCCTAGGCAGACAGATACTGGATCCCCTTAGAATGACACCAGAAAATTAGCCAATTGTTGAAATCAATAATTTTCTGCTTTTACTGTGGTATCATTTTGGGCGAAGGTAGGATGCTGCTCAGGGCTAGGGTCATACCCGCCTGGGCTACATAATCTGAGAGCTCCTCCATGTCTCTTTTCATGTAGTCCAGGAAAGTACGTCTCAGGTCATTCACACCCACATGTACAATGACAGAGTCATATTTGCACCTATTGTTGAGCGACCTGAGTGCATGCGTTATGTGGTGGATACTGGCACCTGACAGGCAGCTGATTATTACTTTCTCCTTATTCAACCTAGTGAGTGACCATCAGTGTGTCTCACTATCGAGTCACGTATGACTAGTGTGTTGGGCATGCTGTTTTGCCTTAGGGGCCTTGGTTGAGTGGCACACTGTGTAGGAGAGTTATTTATCTCATGATTAGTGTTGTGTTGTGGTGGTTGAGTGCACTTCTTCCTTGGAGGTCTCTGATGTTTCGGTAGATTTGTATTGAGAGCCTCCGCAAAGGTGGGTGTGTGGTTTGTGTTTTTATGTGAAGGTAGTGCTGGTGTGTGTTCTGGAGGGTTATGTGTTCCATGTGGTGTGGTGTAAGTGTTGACCTTCTTCTCTTGACCAGCTATTTTAATCTTGGCTGGAGAGTGAATGGCTTCCAATTTGGATATATAAGTGCATCTCTCACAAGTTTGAGTGTTGGGAGGTAAGAAGAGAGGGTTGTCGGTGTACACGACGCAGTTGCTACATTGCCTCAGGATGCCCGAGTTCACCAGTTTAATAGGAGAAAGCACAGGGAACTGACATTTAGATATGCCTGTAGGAGTGGGCATTAATAACAAGTACTGGAGCTGCTCCCTTGTAGAACGTTTAGTGCTGGTAGCACTTTTGTGTGCTACAATAATTGCTACAAGAAATCTGGTAAACTGCTAGACTAATAAGCTAGTAAAAGTGCAGGAAAGGAGAGAACTAGCAGATCTAAGGGAAAAATTGAAGAGCAGACTTTGACACCACTCAGAAACTAACAAACAGTCCTGGATACAGCAAGTCTATATCTGGACTAAACTAGTTACAGGAAAGGCGGGAAACAAGTGCAAATGCAGGCTTTTAAACCATAAAGTTGAAAGAGATGGAAAAACTGCCCTTACGGCCAATAAACTATACAATTTCTGGGACAGAAACCACTCATGTTGTGGTAGATAGGCTACCTAGTGCTTAACACTCCCACTGATAAGCTAGAAGGCTTCCCTCCAACACAGAAAGCTTACATACAGTCCTGGGTACAGTAAATCTGTATCTGGACTAGACTAGTTACAGGAAAGGCAGGGAAAAGAGCAAACATGGGCTTTTATACCGGAAGTAGGGCAGTGTTTGGAATATATTTCATGGGAACTGTGTGTGTATAGGAGGCTGACGTGATTTGGTGTATTGGCTTCAGAGTGAAAATCCTTCATATCCTTAATGAGAGTAGGGCTGCTCAAAATATTGCTTTTGCTTGGAATTATTGCTTTAGTATGATATTTGTTTGATAGTTCTGTGATGATGTGAGGTATTGCCAGCTATGCCAGGGGAAATAGGGCAGTGGATGTATAACGTATGCCAATAAAGCTAGCTGGGATTTTGCAAAGAATTCTATGCCAGTTGTATATCAAACTGATTTGTACAGATATTTGTGTTGAAAAATGTATTTGTAAAGCTGCTTGTGTTAAAAATGTCCCAACAGTGTGCCCTGCCAGACAGAAAAAGAAATATACATGTATTAGTGTAACTGTTTAAATGTATATTTCAACAGATGATACTGGGAGAGAAGAGGTTAATCTCAATCCACCTATCTTTGAAAATAATTTGAAATTAAATTACCTGGGTTAGGCCATAAAGATTGTATGTTACAGTTCTCAGTGCAGCCAGAGACAAAAAGTCTGTACTAGGAAGCTTTCTGCCTTGTCTTTGGAGTGAACTAATTGCTACTCTGAAAGGGTGGAGGTTTGAAATTGTTTTATGACTTCCAGGTGATGCAGCAGATCTTAGCAAGGCTCTGTGTGTGTATTATTGATAGATATGCGCTAAATCCTGGCAGCTTCTAGCCAGGAAGGCATCATGGGAACCAGAAGTCAGATGAACAGGTGTATGTGATGTCATTCTGTAATCCATCACTAAAAACGATATTTTAATACTAGGTGAGACTAAAGTCTCAAAGCAGTTTGTTTTTGGAACCTGATAAAGAAGGACCCCTCACCTACTTCATATTCCATTGCTCTAGTAAGTGACCAGGGAATAGTAATTCTTTAGTTTAGTCAGGAAAATATAGTGAGATTAGTTTAATACTTTTATTGTATCTGTGTGAATCTATTTGTCTGTGTTATTTTAATATTTTCTGTGATTGAAACTCTGGTGTTTATTGTAAATAGATATTTAGTATTTTCATGTTATGTTCTTATTTATTATTAAAGATATTTAAACACTTCATTGTGGTTGGTCTTTTAGAGAATATTTTATTCTCCGAGAGTGCTTTTATATATTTGGTGACAGCTCTGACTGCTTCTGAAAGCCTTGCTGTTGGTAAAACTACAATTTGTATTAATATTAATTGCACTCAATATAATTGGGTACCCTTGCAAGAGCTTAGAGTAGCTGGGTTTGGAATGTCAGATGGCGGTGTAAGTGCCTTATAGTCTGGATAGAAGGGGGCATGTTTTTAAATCTGTGCCAACCATTTCCTTGTGTGTGTGTGTGTGTGTGTGTGTGTGTGTGTGTGTGTGTGTGTGTGTGTGTGTGTGTGTGTGTAAAAGTCCAATCTCAAAGAGTGTGTGTGTGTTATTTGCTTGGAGCAGGGACAGAAAGCATGGGTTTCACAGAGAGGTTTCTGGAGAACTTGGCTTGGACACGTGGCTGAGGCCTCAACTCTATAGTTGTGCCAGTGGGGAGTCTTATTGGGGACCTGCAGGAAGACCAAGAAATCCAGAGCCCGGACTGAGTGTGTTCCCTGTGTGCTGTTAGGGGAAACTCTGCTTGATGCAGAGATCTGCATCTGGAAATACTAGGTGTATCCATTTTTGTTCCAGTTGAATGCCCCTCTCCAGTCCCAGTGGTGAGGATTCAGGCTCCTTGATTACTGGCTCAGAGTGGGGATGTCACAAGTTCTCTAAAACAGACATTTTGGCTTGTTTGGCATGTAGATAGGTAGTGTTTACTGCTTTCCTGTTTAATCTGCATATGTTGAGGAAGATGTCATGGTCATCTTGCTTGTTGGTGGCATTCCAGCGGTACCAGTCCCTATCTCTTAACTTCATTTGTTTGAAATCTGAGTTTAATATGAGACAGTTTTTGTCTTAAAGTCTTGTGAAGCTCAAATGAGGTATTCTTTTTATAAGTGGATTAGTCAGACAGTATGGTTGTCATTGCATTAGTTTATTTGTATGTAAATAACCAATCTATACTGTCCAGTTTAATAAGTAGTCAGGTTTCTTTTGTTTTTGAGAAAGAGTTACTTTTCCTCACAAATAACAAGTGGTCTTGTTTCAACTGCTGTTTTGAACAAGATCAACTGTGTGCCTTTTCACCACTGATGATGTGGAAATAGGCACACTAACATTTCTTCCTTTGGATTGTTGTTGTTCTGGTAAGCATTGCAGATGGCACAACTTTGTGCTACTTGTTCCTACTGAGTTGATATTCCTAGCAAAAACATTATATAAATTTCTTTTTTTTGTACTTTATTATGCACTATCCTCAGTCTGTGTCATGAATATGAGAGTTATGGCATTATTGTTAACAGCCACTGTGCTAGCAACTTCAGTTTGTTATAATATTGCAGTGTTTGCGCTTGTTTCTGCTGATAAGCCTGTGAAAGAATTATTGATAATATGCTTATATCTTGACAACCCCAAATTCTTTATTTATAAACACATGCTGCATAAATTTACCATGCAGATATTGTGAACTTCTTTGTGTGCCAGATGAAGATGGGGGACCGATTGAAGAAACATTTAGTGTACTACACTTACACAGCTATTATTGGCAGTAAATACCAGCATGAATTATTGCTACCAGTATGCACTAATCTTCTTGTGTGCCACACTGTGGTCATTCCTGTGGTCTGAAAGTGCTAGTGTCCTCCCCGCCTGTGATGATTCATGTAGCATTGTCATCTGCATTATACTCATCACCACTTACAGATACAAGGTACTCCTCAACTGGAGTTAATGGTTTGATTGTCGCAGTGTCCCAACCTGCACTGCTGAGGGCAATTACATTCTGCCTAGATTTTCTTCTAACATGTTACACTAGATCATTTGCTCTTTTAATACACTTTGCCAATGCCTGGTTACTTCATGCAAAAACATTTATGTTGGCTCCTACTTGATTTCATTCCAAGCTCTCTCTGTCTGCCCTAGCCCCATTTTCCCAAACAGAAGTTTCCCATTTGATCTGTAATGACTATTTTCAACTTGTAATTATATATGTATTTTTTAACATAAGTTTCATAATTAATTTAGTGGTCCTGCCCTACTTCCCTGTGACCTTCATAAAGGCCATAAAGTATGACAATATTCTCAGCTCCTAAAATGGCATTTTACACTTTCCCACTCCCAAGATCCTTAACATTTTAAAAAAAGTCATATTTGACATACCTGACCAGTATAAATATGTTTCTTATAAGCTTATATCAATGAATTGTACTAATCCTCTAGATGTACTAATATTAACTTTCCCCATAATTTACTTTTCATTGTTCATGCTTTCCTTGACCATCAGTGACAAATGTGGCTCAGCACAAGATAAAAAGTCAGGTTTCAGCTTGCTGTAAATACAGTCCGATTTATGAATTTCTTATGCAAATGAAGCCTTGCTGAACTGAGCTCTATGAATCACACTATTACAGTAATAGTATGAGGTACAGTTGTTCTTAAGGGACCTCAGTTTGCCATAGGCTGAAGGGCACTGAGTGCAGGGTCATTCTTAAGCATAGAGAATAACTTAAGTGTAGTAAAGCATATCATATCTTTTCCATATGTATTCACTGTAACAGCGGTCTGTAGAAATGAAATCTAATCTACTACTAATGCTTAGAGAAAAACAAGCACAAGAAAAGTATAATGCCCATGAAAAAAGATTAAACCAGCAAAACAAATGTAATAAAGGGCAAAAAGGGCACATTAAGCATAAAAAAAGCATAGTGACTGCATGTTTTTTGGCAAAGTACTGTGTTTTGGCATAACTACTATTTTGCATTGTATTCAGGGCATAACTAGAGTTATTCAAAGTATGTCAAAGTGTGTAAACGTGCTTACAGGGTGTGCTTATTACTGTGCATTTATTCCAAAGAGTTTATTTGCGTGCAAAGTGCAACAATTTTATAAAGTGTAGTCAAAATACAGCCATTTTGAAAAGTTTCTTGTGCTGGGTGTGTCTCTTCTCAAACTGCCACAATAAGAGAGTGTGTCTTGCACTGTAAAGAGTTATTTAGCAAAGTACAGCCATTTTGAGAAAGTTTCAGTGTGCTGTGTACTGTTTATTCGTTAAGTGAAATTACTTTGAAATGTTTTTTACTGTGAGCTTCTTCTGCCCAGTTTATTCGCACAGTGCAGTCATTTCGAAAATTTTCTTACACTGGTAAGAGGTGATTTCTTACAGTACAGTAATTTCTAGAGTATTCTTGTGCCCAAGAGACTTATTTTGCAAAGTCCAGTTATTCAGAGACTTGTTGCGCTACTGGGCATAATTACAAACACTGGCATAAATTTATGGTATATGTATATGTGTGTGTGAGTTCATGCATACTTGCAAAGGCCTTCATTGATATGTGTTAATATGGCAGACGGATTTCGAAAACCATCACCACTTGTATTTGATCAGAATAATGCTGAGCATTTCAGAATATTTGAACAAGAGTACAATATTTTTATACAAGCAGCTTATTCTGACAAAGATGCATGCACCTGGGCATTCATTTTGGTAAACCTAGCTGGTTCAGAGGCCATTGAAAGAGAGTGTTCATTTATTTATGCACCAGCAGTATATGAGGGAGAAGGTGAAAAGCATCATATTGTTGTACAGACTGACTCAAGGGAAGACCCTGAATGTTTGAAATGCAAATTCAGGGAAATGTGTAACCCCCAGACAAATGGTAAATTAGAGAGGCATTTGTTTTACACAAGATTCAAAAGCAAGGGAAACTTTTGCAGCTTATATTACTGACCTGAGAAACAAAGCTAAAATGTGTAGGTTTGGAGATTTAAAACATGAGTTAATAAAGGACAAGCGTGTGTGGTATTAATAGTGCTGCAGTGAGAAAGATTTTGCTTTGTGACAGTGATTTAATGCTGAGCAAAGCGACTGAGATTTTTCAAAAAGTATGCTTGCAAGTGATAAGAGCATGGTTTCAGCAGGCTCCAGAGCAAATGTAGACAGCTTGCAACATGTGGCCAGAAGAAGCAGGCCTAAGCACATGGCACCTGCCACCCCTGCAGGCTCTCCAGGTAAAACCCATAGTTTTCCAGCAAGTTCAAAGAGAAAGACATGCTCAGTGCGGTATAAAGGTGAGTCAACATAACCCAAATCAAGCTTTATTGTTAACTGTTGCAACTGTGTTGCCAGTCATGAGTCTAAAAGAGACAAATACTTAGCATTTGGTCAGCAATGCCACAAGTATAAAAATGGAACAATTTTCAAAGGTGCTGCAAATCAAGTAAACTTCACACAGTTATAAAGAAAGGCCACTTTAAAAAGCAAGTTGATCACACAGAGAGATGCAATTCTACTGTCTGTGTAGATGGTGTATCAGTAACTGGTGAAAAGTTTTATGCAGTAAATATGTTGACAAAGAAGGAAGTGTTTTGTACTGTCCAGATCAATGGTAATTACACCTAGCTCAAAGTGGACACTGGTTCAAAATGCAATGTTATGTCAGCAGACACATTTGTTAAGGTGAGTGCTAGCGAATAACTTAATGTGGTCAGTTGTGCCAAACTTGTTGCTTATGGAGGTGAAGAAATTCAGACCAAAGGCTCAGCAGTGCTTTCATGTTATTTGGCTAGGAACTACTAAAGCTTACTATTCTATGTACTCCAAAGACCTGTGCAGTCATTACTGAGTCTCAGAGACAGTTTGAGAATGAATCTGCTTTCCTTTACCAAAGAAGTACAAGATATAAGCACATGTCATAGTTCCAATTTTACTGAAGCTACTTTCTCAGAAGAAGTAAAAACAGCACTAAGGAAGAAGACGTCAGGGAAAGCAGCAGGCTAAGATGAGGTCACAACAGATATGATAAAGATGCTGGGTGAGATAGAGGAGAAATGGCTCCTGAGGTTACTAATAGCAGTGTGGAGAGAAAGGCTTATCCTAGATGACTGGAGAATAAGCATACTCATGGCAGTGTACAAGAACAAAGGGGGCATCCACAACTGTGGGCAGTACAGAGGCATTAAACTCCTACCATATTGCATGAAAGTTCTGGAGAGGGTGATTGATAAATGGATACGCAGAGTAGTAGAATGTAAGAAGGGAGATGAGCAGTTCCGATTCATATCAGGATGCAGCACAATTGACCTGATGTTTGCATTGAGACAGATAATTGAGAAGAAGCTAGAGATAAGGAGAGAGTCCTGAGGAGAGAGTCCAACTGGGCATTCCTAGACCTAGAGAAAGCATAAGACAAGGTCCCAAGAAAGCTGATCTGGGCAGTACTGCGGTGGTTTGAAGGCTCAGAAACAGTGGTAGAATTAATGCAGGCTATGTACAAGGACCCAGTGACTCAAGTACAAGCAGTGTTCAGCCTCACAGAGGGGTTCCCAGTGGCAGTGGGTGTACACCAGTATTCAGCTCTAAGCCCAATGCTGTTCATACTGGTGGTGGACTACATTAGCAAACAGGTTTGAGGGTACAGATTAACAAAGCTGCTGTATACAGACGATATGGCAGTACATACAGACTCTGAGCTAGAACTTCAGCAAAGGATAGGAGAATGGAATGCAAATCTGAAGGCACATGGGATGAAACTAAGCACAGATAAGATGATGGTAATGGCAGCAAATTGGAGAAATCAGAAGAAGTTGAGAATAGAGATAGAAAGGAAGATAGTGGAACAGGTAAACAGCTTTGGGTATCTGGGAGGGGTAGTTGATTTGAAGGTTAGGCTGAAAGAAGAGGTCAAAGCTAGAATCAGAGGGGATGCAGCCAACTGGTATAGAGTATCAGGTGTAGTCTATGACAGAAGAATGCCAAAGAAACTGAAAAGTAAGGTGTACAAGACAGTGGTGTGACCAGTACTACTGTATATTATAGAAACCTGGGCAGTAAAGACAGAACAGTTGAAGAAGCTAGAGGTATGGAAATGAAGTGCCTGAGAAAGGTGATAGGATGCACACTGTGGAACAGTTGATGAAATGAGGACATAAGAGCAGAAGCCAAAGTAGCACCAATTGCAGAAAAGATCAAAGAGAACAGATTATGGTGGTTTGGGCACATGTATAGAAAAGCAGAAGACAATCTGGTGAGGAAGATTTGGGACAGACAGGAAGCAGGTAAGAGGAAGTGAGGATGTTCAGCAAAGAGGTGGCTAGATTGTGTGAAAGAAGATTTGCAACAGTCAGGCATGAGTGTTGAAGAAGGCAGGAGTGTGGCACTGAATCGAGAGAGTTGGCAACAGTTAACATGATACCCCGACCCCATGTAGAAAAAAATGGGAAAAAGGTGACTGATGATGATGATGATCTGCTTGAAACTAGCATTTACTAAATGTTCAATATATATTATTATCTTGGAGCTTTTCTCCCAGGGCCTCCGCTGAAAATGGACATATGTCCAGTCGGACTATCCCAGTCAACAAATGTAAAATAAAAGTAAATAAAAATAAATAAATGACTTTCTAAGAGCATTCTGATGTTTTTGATGATAAGTTGGGCAAACTTCCAGCTGTGTATTCTATGAAGTTAGTCCCAGAGGTCAATTCAGTGGTCAGACTGGCAAGAAAAGTTCAGATTGCTATGCAGAATGAAGTCAAAGCCAGTCGGATAAAATGGTGCAGCAAGGTGTAATTTATACAGTTACAGAACCAACTGAATGGGTGTTGTCAATGGTAGCAGCCCACAAAAAAGACTCAGATGAAATCAGAATATGTATTGACCCAAGAGATTTGAACAAAGCATTAGAGACCACATCATCTTATGCACACGGTCGAGGAAGTCACAGCTCTAATACCGAATGCCACTGTTTTTTCTGTCTTGGATGCAAAAAATTTATTTTGACACGTGATGCTTGATCACAAATCTTCACTTCTGACTCTTTCAGTACCCCATTTGGAAGATATAGATTCCTCAGGATGCCATTTGGAATAAATTCTGCAAATAAATGGAGCACATTTTTTTCAGGTTATCCTTGTGCCATTATGGTAGATGATTTATTGGTTGGAAGCAATGGTAAGGCAGAGCATGACAGAAACCATAGGAGAGTTCTATACAGAGCACATGAAGTGAAGTTAAAGCTCAATCCTCTGAAGTGCAAATTCAGACTACCAGAAGTTGCATATGTAGGTCATTTATTTACCAGCACTGGTTTGTGACCAGACCTGTCCAAGCAAGCAGCCATTCTTGAGATGCCACCACCAGATAATGTTCAAGCTCTACAACGTTTTCTTGTTGCGGTCAACTATTTATGCAAGTTTATACCAGAATGCAGTGAGTTGACAGCACCTTTGAGAGAGCTGACGTGCAAAAGTGTTACATGGTCTTGGTTGGAACAGCACCAAAGAGCATTTGAAAACCTTAAGCAGAAAATTGCCACCCCACCTACATTAAGATACTGTGATGTCAATAAACCAGTAACTCTTTCCTGTGATGCTTCAAAATGTGGTCTTGGCAGTTATTCTTCAAGAAGGCAGACCAGTAACTTATGCTTCTTGATCTCTTACCCAAAATGAAATGCAATCTGCTCAAATTGAGAAAGAACTTTTGACAATAGTATTTGCATGTTCAAAGTTTCATGATTATATTTATGGTTGAGCTATTCAGATTGAAACTAATCACCAACCGCTAGTCACTATTTTAAAGAAGTCTATGCATTCAGCACCAGTGAAATTACAAAGAATGACACTCAGATTGCAAAAGTACAACTTCAAAATGGTTTATACAAAAGGCAAGCTTCTTTATCTGGCTGATAGCTTAGCCAGATTGCCCAGAATACAACAGAACAGCTTGATGCAGACAATTTTGACTTTGATGTCATGGAAGTGTATAATTTTTCTACCACTAGACTTGAGCTGAGAGATCATACAAAGACTGACCTAATTTTGCAAAAGCTCAACCACTACATTAATGTTGGATGGCTGTCAAAGCAATTTAGTGTACCACCTGAAGTGCAAACTTATTTTCCTTACAGCGATGAGATGTTGATGGAAGAAGACATTATTTTTAAAGGTCCTAAAATTGTCATTCCTGCTTTCTTACAACATGAATATATTCAGATTTTGCATTGTTGTCACCCATGTTCCAAATCTATCAAAAGAAGAGTGAGAGGACTAGTATTTTTGTCTTCTCTAGTAAAATACATTGATAAAGTACCTTTTTCTTGTTCAGTATGCAGTAGTACTAAACTGCATTTGCAAAAAGAACCACTTCAGCTAAGTCAGGTTCATGAACTACCTTGGTCATCAGTAGCCACTGATATATTCAAGTGGAACAGTCAGCATAGACTCTTATTCGAATTGGTTTGAGATTGATTTACTACCTAATCTAACGTCACTGCTGTTATCACCAAGCTGAAATGTCATTTATCGGTCCATGGTAGTCCACACAAAGTTATTTCTGACAATGGTACCCAATTTACCAGTCAGTTGTTTCAGAAATTTCGAAAAAATTGGACTTATTACATGTTACTAGTAGTCCGGAATATCCACAGTCAAATGGGCTAGCTGAACATGCAGTACAGAATGCAAAGCAGTTATCAGAGAAGTCAAAGTGTGATAATACCAATGCCTTTTTGAATTTACTCAATCTCAGAAACATACCCTGTAGTGATATACTTAGCTTGTCTGCTCAGAGACTTCTATCTAGGCAAACCAGAACAACATTGTCTATCAGTTTCAGTTTGTTGAGGCCTAAAGCTAAGAACAACAGAACAATTAGAGCCCAACTATTCAGAAACCGTTCATTCCAGAAGTCCAGCTATGATAAATTGAGCATATTTCTTCGTCCATCGAAAGGAAGAGAGACAGTGAGGATACAAACGGCAAAAGGTTTTAACCAGATTGGTCAAGTAACAGGTATATGTGCCAAGCCGAGATCCTACTTCGTAGAATGTGAGGGTGTGAAGTACAGGAGAAATCGCAGACATCTTCTTCCTGTAATAGAATTGAAATCACAGCATTGTTCCTGTGATACAGACTGGATCTCAGAGCAATTCAGACAATGTTTCTGTTGCAGAACATGTCTTAACTTCTACTTCCATTCCTGATGATGTTCCTGATGTCTCCAAAGTTGAACATTCAGCAGCGACAGTCCCAGTTGCTAGACCTGATTCTAATTTTTATGTCACACACTTTGGTTGTATTTCCAGATCAAGTGTGAAATACACAGCAACCTGGACATAATTGTCTATATGTATTTAGTTCTGTATATTGCATGACTCTTGTCTCAAAGAGGGAGGATGTAGAATAGTGTGTGCATGTTGTACCTTTAATAAGTGTTTCCAAGGACAGCACATGCATATAAATAGCAAGCATATGCTAGCTTCAGTACCATTTTGAGAGTGCAGCTAGAGAGTGAGCATGTATGAGTGTAATAGCAAGCTTGTTCATAGGTTTATCTAAGTAAAAGTTCTTAAGCCTTAATCCTGATGTGTTTGTACATAATAAAGCTGCTTGAACAGAACCCACAAATACTTGTCTGTTTTATCCTGATTGGACGAGTGACAGTATAGTAGTTAACTGATTTAATAGCCTTAAATGACTGTATCACAGCAACACAGTTTGCATTGCCAATACTCTAATAAATGCTTTCATTAACCAAAAAAGCGCCACTTTTGAATTCAGTCATGTGTTATAAAAACACTACAGTACTTCTGAAGATGTCACACTACTGAAAGTTTTGATTCACATAAGTAAAGTAGCAATACCAATGAGTATAGAAGCTGAATAAGTCCATGTGACTTGTTCAGTCCAGTTAGTAAACCAACCTTAACAGTTTGATGCATTTCATAGATATTAGCGATATATGACTTCATGGGTTGGGCTTGCTGATGTCATACACCATACCTTCTTATCTCCTGACCTACACATATATCCCTCACTTTATCACTGGCAATTCACAAGATGGCATCTGTGAAAGGCAAGGTTCTAGCCCCAGTCTGGTTTGAGAAAGAGATCAAGATTCTTCTCTACCTACTATTGGAGACATGCTCACAGAAAATTGAACAAGCTATAGCTGGCAGTAAATAGAAAAAAATGACATTTGGCAGGAGTTGGGGGAGCACCTTTCATCCATGACAGGGACCCTTTGCTGTGGGCAGCATTCATAGCTTGCCTTAGGCATAGGCCAACTAGGTGGCTGCCTAGGCCACCACTTTAGCAGGGCTGCTTTTCAAATATTTATTTGCATTTTTTTTTGTAGTAAAAAAATGTTTTCTTTAAAACATGTTGAATAAATACAGGAGCAACTGAACAGTAAGACAAAGTGTGAGAAAACGAAGAGAAAAGTAGTCTGGATGGTTGGGCACTGTGGTGCCTTTTAGCCTAGGGCACCAGTTGACCCAAGGTTGACCCTGGCAGCAGCTAGCCCACTCAGTAGCTCAGGTGCAAGAGAGATGGTCAGAGTTCTACAGTAGGTATATTTTAATCTGATATTGTCAATTTTTCATCTCATCCTCACATATGGGGTTCTGGATTTGAGGCAATGGCTCTGACTCGGCAGTTACTAAGCTCGTGGCAATGAAATAAGATCTTGGATACCTACAAATACCCACAATGCATCTCTTCCTGTTGCCCCAGGTCTCGTTTGCCACTTTGCGAAGATGTGGTCCTTCCATTGAGCTCTTGGATTGTCGGGTCGATGTTAGAAATTTTTTGCCTCTCTACTTGTCTAACTTTACTGTTTTATCTACTTTTTAGCTTTGTGTATCTCCCCTCACTCTTAAAGTCCATTTTCCTGCTGTAACCACTTTTTTTATTAGGTTACTTTTCTCTCTGTCTCCATTGTTGTCCTTCTATAACAGTTTTTTTTTAATAGATTACTCCCTTCCCTTATTACCTTTTGGTAACCTTAACTACTGTTGTTAGTAGTTTTTCACCTTCTTCCTTTTCTGTAAAAAAAAAATATATATATATTCTCCATTTTCTCTACTATTCTGGTAGTGTGTGTTTCCATTTTCTTATTGTCATGGCGGATAAGCAAGATAAGCCTGCAGGATTTAAGAAGTGCACAAAGTTCTGAGAGACTGCTTTCCAATCTATCTGCAGATATACAGAGCTGAGTATATTTTGTTGATTTTAGAGTTTGTATTGTTAATTGTTGCTTAGATCTCTGGTGGCTTTTGCAGTTGCCCGCCCCACTGTAGATTTGATCTGGGACACTCCCCCAGTCCCATCTCTTTACCACATTCTACCTAATAAACTCTTTCTACACTTGCTTTTAGTCCTTTTTAATTTAATTGCATTTTTTAAACTGTTTGGTTATTGCAACATACTCAAGTGTGCTAGCTTGCACTGCATGTGAATTGTTTTTACTACTGTTTTAGCTACTTTCCTGGAAAAAATAATAATGAATAAATAAAAAAACTGTAAGCCTGTTTCCTACCTTTCCTGTAACTGGTGTTTCAGATACAGATTTGCTGTATCCAGGACTGTATGTAAACTTCTAAGTCCTCCAAGCCTTTCTGTGTTGGAGGGAAGCCTTCTAGCTTATCAGTTGGAGTGGTAAGCACTAGGTGACCTGTCTACTACATAAGGAGTGGTTCTGGCCCAGAAATTGTAGTTATTGGCTGTCTGGGCAATCTCTTCCATCTCTCTCAACTTTCTGATTTGAAAGCCTGCATTTGTACTTGTTTCAGTCCAGTAACTCGTCTAGTGCAGATACAGATTCTTAGTTTTAGCACTTAAATTTGCTTATTCGTGCTCAGCACTTGTTCAGAACTTGTAAGCACTAAATAAGCTACTAATTACTATAGCACTCAACCTTCCTCATTACCTAGAGGAAAACAGTTTTTGTACTTACTTTTCTCACTTGCTTAGAGAAAAACAGCTCTTGTACTCACTTTCCTCACTTATCTAGAGGAAAATAGTTTTTTATTCAGGCATGTCCAAGGGTCAGCTCACAGTTTTCTCTCCTGTCTATCTGATGAATCTGGGCATCTTGAGGCAATGTAGAAATTGCCTCATGTACACAGGCAACCCTCTCCTCCTACCACCCAACACTACAACCTGTGAGAGATTTGAGGCAATGGCTCTGACTCGGCAGTTACTAAGCTCGTGACAATGAAATAAGATCTTGGATACCTCCAACTGGAGGTAAAGCTCTCTCCAACCAAGACTGAACTTGACAGTCATGAGGAGAAGGTAAACATCTGCACCACACCACACTCATCACATAGTCTCACTAAATCTACACTACCAAAATCCACACATAGTAACACAAAAAGAATTCGCGGAGGCTCTCAATAATAATCTGTCTAAGCAACAGAGACCTCCAAAGCAGAAACGCAAGCAACCTCCATCCCTCAACACAACCCAAATGACACATAGCCCACAGACTCAGTGTGCCACTCAACCACAGCCAATACGGCAAAACAACGTACGCAACACACTAGTCATAGGTGACGCTGTAGTCAGGCACACTGCTGTCCCACTCACCAGGCTAAGCAAGAAGAAGGTTACTGTCAGCTGCCTGTTGGGTGCCAGGATCTGCCACATAACCCACACACTCAGGTTACTCCACAACAAGTACAAATATGACTCTGTCATTGTCCATGTTAGTGTGAATGACCTGAGATGTACCTCCCTGGACTACATGAAAAGAGACATGGAAGAGCTCTCTGATCTTGTAGCACAGGCAGGTATGACCTTAGGCCTGAGTAGCATTCTGCCATCTCCCAGAATGATACCGCAGTACAAGGACAAAATGATTGACTTCACAATTGGCTAAGCATCTGGTGTCATTCTAAGGGGATCCAGTATCTGTCTGCTTGGGATGACATTGTTGACAGACCACGGTGCTTTGCCACAGATGGCCTGCACCTGTCGCCCCTGGGATTCCGGATACTGGCGAAGGCTCTTGCTGCCCCTATATTGCCTTTTTTAGGCAAGGTTCAAATGACAAATTCACCACTGTAGCAGGAACAGGCAAGCAAAAACTGAGGGTAATGCTACTCAATGCTAGAAGTCTAAATCTCAAAATGCACTCACTCGAGGCACTCCTTAAAATGGAGAACATCGATATCTGTGCAGTGATTGAGACCTGGTTCAGGGCTCCAGAGAGCACTGCTACACTACCAGGCTATAACTCATACCACACTTTTTGGCCATGTTACCTGGACCGAAACACCAGAGGCGGAGGTGTGTCCATATTCATTAGGAATATCCACACCTCCAGACTAGTTGCTCAGCATAATGCATCCGAGGTTATCCAAGTGCAACTAACTCTGGGCAAAACTGCAATCCAAATTGTAGCTTGCTACAGCTCCCCCACCATGCCCCAAGATTCCCACTCCTCTTTTCTTGATGTACTAGAAAATATTAGGGTTCAACCAAACACCCTAATAATGGACGACTTCAACTTCCCCACCATTAACTGGGAAAACTACTCATGTACCAACAACTTAGCTCAACGCTTTCTGGAATTCATAAACTCCAATGCCCTGGATCGACTTATCCACACCCCCACCAGGGGCAACAACATCCTAGATCTAGTCATTACCAACATGAGTGACCAGTGTTTCACACCTGAAGTCAACTCCTCGTTGGACCGATCTGACCATAAGCTAATCACCCTTGATATCCACATCCTGCCCCTGGTCAGCCTCAGTAAGAAGCTGAGATCCCTTATAAGATCCTCCAAAGCTAGCTACGAAAACAAAATTGCCACTAATTCTAAGGGCAACCACAAAGCATTCTATAGCTATGTCAAGAATCTCGATGGCAACAGCCAGATCTGCTCTGAGTTACAGCACAATGGCACGAAAATTACAGAACCAACTGATATTGCCAACATCCTGGCAGATTGGTTCAGTCCTAACTTTACCCCCCTCTCACCCCTAAAGGGCCCATATCTATACAGGAAGAATGCAGAGTCCCTGTAATCACAACTACGCAGGTAAAAGCTGCACTCTCTAAAGCCAAAAACACAGCATCCATGGGACCGGACAACATCCCAGGCTACGTTTTACATGAACTTCAGAACGAACTGGCTCCCCACTTAAGCACCATGTTCAATAATAGCCTCGCATCAGGCTTTGTGCCCACTGAATGGCACGCAGCAACAGTTATCCCATTCCACAGAGGGGGAGCCACCACTGATCCCTGGAACTATCGACCTATTAGCCTGACCTGCCTGGTCTGCAAGGCCATGGAATGTATCATCATGGAACTCATTAACAAAGACATTGGTAACCTCCAAACTCTGGATCCCACCCAGTTCGGGTTTGTGAAAGGCAGATCATGCCTCCTGAACCTGATCGACTTCTTTGAGGCAGTCACCAGTGCTGTAGATGAGGGTAAGGTGGTTCACACAGCCTGTCTTGACCTCGCCAAGGCTTTCAACACCATCCCCCATTCTGGAATTATAGCTAAACTCACTAAACTAGGTATAAATCCCTACATCACAAGATGGGTTGCCAACTGGTTCACTGACAGAACCCACACTGTAAAAGTTGCAGACTCCAAATCTGTCCTCAAAGCAGTGATAAGTGGAGTACCACAGGGTTCCGTCCTGGGACCTCTCCTGTTTGGTATCTACTTATCTGAAGTACAGGCTAACACAGAAGGACTCTGGCTGATGAAGTTCAGAGATGACTGCAAACTAGGAGCCATAGTCAAGTCCCCAAATGATGTGGACATCCTATAGAAGGGTCTCCCTGAGACAGATGCCTGGTGTCAGAGCCATGGCCTCAAGCTCAGTGCCAAAAAGTACAGTGTCATCCCCTTTGGTAAAAACACTGTACCCATGAACTACCACATAGGCAGCAATCTACTTAACACTGAATGTGTGATAGGAACCCTTGGGACCCAGGTGGACAGTAGTCTCTCCTTTGATAGTCACATCGCCACAGTAGTCAGGAAGTCCTTCTATGTGGCACACTCATCATAAAAGGGTTCTCATCCAGGAAAAAAGAGGTCATTGTTCCTCTCTACGCGACACTCATTAGACCCATTATAGAGTACAAGGCCCCTTTTGGAATGTAACTCACAAGACATCTGCAGCAGCTGGAAAGGCCACAGAAGTACCTCACAAAGAGGATAACTAGCCTCAAACAAATGCCCTACACTGACTGTCTCAAAAAACTCCAGCTTTACTCCATAGCATATCGCCTATTCTGAGGTGATCTCTGCCTAACATATAAAGCTATGTCAAACCCAGAGCTGTTGGACATGCTACACCTAAAGAAATCCTAATCCCACTGAGTTACACTCTCTAGGGACCTAAACCTTGTCACCACAATAAACAGGACATGCTGGAGGGATAGATTCCTGTCCCAGAGACTTCACATACTCTGGAACAGGCTACCCATCTATGTCAAGCAAAGTTCTTCATTAGCACTCTTCAAGAAAAATCTTGATGAGTGGATGGAAAATAGGAAATACACCCTGGGGATCACTTCTGATTCTCTGCTCGACAGTGGCACAGGAAAATAACTTTCTTGGGTGGCGTAAGCCAGGGAACCTTGTTGGCTAGGCTTACGTAGGCCCTTGGGCCGATAGCCTAGTACCTACGTATGAACCTATGAAGAGGCCATTTCTGGAAGTTAAACTAAGTCCTCGACTCCCAAGTCAAAATCAGTTCATTGCAGTCCTGCTTTTTCCCTGTCTTTGAAAACCAGTGATAAGGGAAAGAAGAGACTCTATTTTGCTGCATCAGTTTCATCAGAGCCGACAGCCAAGATTTGTAAACACACTGAAACTAATTCTCAGATGGAGCCATCAGCACTGACTACTACCAAGCTGGAGCTGATATCTTTGGCTCTGGCTCTATCTGTTAAGGATAGATCAGATCTGTTGGTATTGGGTCAGAACAAAAGTCCCTTTATACCTATTATGACTCTCTCAAAAACAAGGTGCTCTCCTACCATTGATCCAGTCCCTTCCAGACTACCATCTCCCTTCTTGTCTAGGCTAAGTCCCTGTTAGCTTCTTCTGCCCGTTCAACCAGGAGCCTTACTGAGAACAATGTGGAGCATTTGGTGCAGAAGATCCTATGGACGTAGGGTATTGCTAAGTCTCCCTTGGCCTCGACCCACATGGTTCCAGGGCTATTCAAGTCTACTACTTCCCCTCTGACTCTTCCTCTGACTTTGGAGCAAGTTTGGAGCCCTCAGATCTGATACACCTGGTGCCTGTCAGGTCATATTTCTCTTCAGATCAAGCCTTTGCTCTGAGTTCTTTAGCTTTATCTGAGAGCTCCCAGAGCCATAGTAAACCTTGAAGTCCTTGAATGTGCTCGACTCTCAGGCTGTCACTAAAGTCGATGCGTCTCAGGACTTCTGCACAGATGAGCTAAGCTCCGGCTTCTAGCCAGGGCGAGCTGTCTTCAGGGTTGTTAGAAGCTTTGACCCACAAACTTGGCTTGTTGGAGGTGGAATCTTTCTCCACTCAGGAGCAGTCTGTCTTTGGGGCTTTGGAGAGGGCTATAGGTGACACTGCAACTATAAGGTCATCTGCCCCATTGGATCCTTAGTCCTGTCAAGATTTCCTGCATACCTGTTCGGACCAGGATGCTCCACTGAGACAGTGAGATCTCAGGCACCAGGATACCGAATGGGGTACCCCTGTCTTTTCAAATTCCTCCCCAGAGTACCCCACTGAGGAGGTTCCCCAGAGGAGACTTTGCAAGAGGAAGCATTTGGACTCCATGGAGGAGTCTGCCACCGAAGACACTGACCTTGATGAGGGAGAAGGATCCCCACCATCACCTCCTGAGGATGTTTCTTTTGGGGAGATTCTGGAAATGCTGAAACAGAGAGGTGGCTGGCAGTCCAGTAATCCTTCACCTGAGGAGTTGGTGTACCTGGCGGCCTTTAGTTCTCACCCATCTTCCTCCTGGATGACTCCACCCATCGATGAGCATATAGGTCTGATCTCTCAGTGAGCGTGAGAGACCCCAAACTCCATCAAGCCTGTTCCCCAGAGACCAAACAAAATAATTACAGCCCCTTCTGATAAAGCCTTCTGTACAAAGGGTGTTGCAGTAGATGCCATGGTCATGGTGGCAGTGACCAAAAAGGAACTTTCAGAGAAGAGTTCCATGTTCCACCCTTCTAATAAGGACTATAGGATGATGGATAGATGCAGGAAGCATGTTTTCTCTTCAGCAACCTTTGCTGTATGATTGCTGAACTGTCTTTCCCATTTCCAAAGGTTGCAAAGGGATTTGATCAAGGAGTTACCAGATACTTAATAACAAAAGCACCAGAGGAGGAAGACAACTCAGTCCTTGCTGGAAAATCCGATTTATTGCCAATAAAACGACTTGGCAACCATAAATTGGTACAAAACAGTCCCAAGCACTAACGCTATATCTACACACCTGCGTTTTTGTTTAGAACACTTCTTCAGATGCAATGTATAAACTCAGTGATGAAAAAACAAACCAAGAAAATCAAAAAAATCGATCCAACGCACCACTGAAGACAAGTCTCAAATTTAATGAAATAAACGTGAAGCCACGCTCAAGTTTGAGCAACTTCCTCAGACTAACAAAAGTTAATTACATTAACATTTTTATACTCTCAC